>NC_011914.2:952104-1074604 GCF_000006355.2 Plasmodium knowlesi strain H | reverse complement strand
GTTTTTACATATAATTCTGTAATGAGAATTACAGAACCATACAAAAATTTAACTGAATTGACTTCAACATACCTCTTCTCCAAGTAAATTGATTCCAAGGTATGCTATAAAGGTAAAGTGCAAAGATAACGCACCCCGATGGTAAAACCTATGTAAAGAGGTTCATTTGTCTATATGTTGCCATCTTTTAAAAATTAACCCATAGATTTGTATTGGCACAGGAATATAAACCTGTTTCCCTTTCGAGACGGGGATAGAAAGATTAGAATCCTCCCCATATAAACACTTTTCAGCTATCTCTTAGGAGCGGCTAACTCTTGTACAAACACAGTTGGCAAGAAACCCTTCTCCACTTCAGTCTTCAAAGTTCTCATTTGAATAGTTGCTACTTCCACCAAGATCTGCACTAGGGAGATGTTCCACGAAAACTCACGTATTTCGCTTCTACACAAAACCCCACGATTTTCTACTCATAGAAGGTTCCTAAAAAAGAAAAAACACCCGAAAGTACTAATTCTTTTTCTTGCCCTTCTATGGCCTGGTATCGGTAATTCGCTTTAGCGCCATCCATTTTCAGGGCTAGTTCATTCGGTAGGTAAGTTGTTACACACTCCTTAGCGGATTTCGACTTCCATGACCACCGTCCTACTGTCATAATGAACCAACACCTTTTATGGGATCTGATGAGCGAATATTTAGGCACCTTATCCAAGCGTTAGGAGCATCCCTCATCGCCAGTTCTGCTTACCAAAAATGGCCCACTTGGAGTTATTTTATTTGAATAGAGAAAAATACAATAAAGTTATTTTTATCCCTTTTTACCCATTGGGAGTTTGAGAATAGGTCAAGGAAATTCAATTCCCTGAGTCCTCTAATCATTGTCTCTACCTGGTAAAATTATAACAATCAACTCCAGCGATCCTGAGAGATCTTTCGAAAATAACCAGCTAATAGGCTTTTCGATTAGTCTTTCGCCCCTAAACGTGATTGAAATGAACGATTTGCACGTCAGTATCAATTCGATCCTCCATCAGACTTTCGTCTGACTTCAATCTCACCACGCTTAGTTCAAAGCCTCTCGGGTCCTACCAAATATGCTCTTACTCAATATGGCATAATTTGCCTACCGGTATTGTATGCGTTAGTGATAATTTTGCAATTATCAACTAATTCTACAAATTATAACATATTACATTAATTATGCGTATAAAAACAGTACGTTATTCACGTACATTAATGTTTAATATATCATATACACTTGCACATTTGCTAGACTCCTTGGTCCGTGTTTCAAGACGAGTGGGTTAAGAAAGTATCTTATAGAAACAACTTAAAATGCGCAGCTGTAAAAAAAAAGATATTCACAAAGAATATTTTTTTTTTTTTACAAGCAAATACACATTTTTATATAACCTCAGTAAAATGGACTATCTTATCACTTTTATTTCGTGATTTTCTATAAAACCTTTTATCCTATATTTTAAAATAAGGATAATGTGAAAAAGACTATTAATTTTTTTTTTTATCCTGGGATAAGAAAAAAAAATTAAATGTTTTTTTCATCAACAGTTTTATCCGAATAGGTCGTAAAACTTTTTACTGATGTTTCTTTTAATAAAGCAGTTAAATTATGATAGTGCTGCTAAATCACTATTTGACTGCATTTACTTTTTTTCTCTCTTAATCCGTTCCATCTTAACGATTTCAGGTACTTTTTAATTGCTCATTCCTGAGTACTATTTCATCTTTCCCTCACGGTACTTGTTTGCTATCGGTCTCCTACACATATTTAGCTTTATGTGAAATGTATCACACGCATTTGTGCTCCAATCTCAAAGAACACGACTCTTTTACATATAGAGGTCTCTCAGTAACGCTAAACCATAAATGTTTTCCTACGGGCCTTTCACCCTCTTTGGGGGAGGCATTCCACCTCGCTTCGTAACATATGCTTTATTTTTACAGATACCGAAAAGTTACTATAGTATTTTTATACACGACAATTCTTTGTGCTAAACCTTTTAAAAAAAAAGGAAAAGACACACAGATTATCCGCTTGAGCTTTTCCTTGTTCACTCGCCGTTACTAAAGGAATCATAGTTATTTTCTTTTCTTCCGCTTAATTATATGCTTAAATTCGGCGGATTCGCTCTCCTATTTAGAAAACAGAACATGTATATAAAAAAAAAATTGGTTGATATACTCTAGATAACTACATAGTCCATTACCATAACTACAGACTACACAATCATTCCTCAAGATAATACGACACTGGCGATACTTGGATGCTAAACATCATCAAATGTTACTCGTCCAAAATCTACTGGTAACACCCCAGAGGGGGGGGCATTCCTGTAGATTGGCACAAAATAACACTCTAGTTAACACACGTAGCCAGTGCCTGCTACTTTACTTAAAATGATATTACGTCCTGACACATAGATATGTACATGGAAGTCCGATAATATCAATTAGTAAATAGCACACCTTAACAGGGTTTGCTTATCCAGCGTTCAATTCAAAGTACTAAACCCTTTTTTATGGTGTTTTCACCCATGGGAGTACCTATAGCAGAATCTGAACACTGGGGCTCACCTTTTCCCCACGAATGGGTAGAAAAGTTGTTTTAGCTTTACTTATCTTATAAGGACGTCACACCCGAAAGATATTGAGGATATGATACGTTTGGAAGCTCACCACAATATGTAACACCGAAGTGCACATAGAGGTGAAAAACACCAATATATATATATATATATATATATATATAAAGGTGTTTATATACCTCCTCCCGCATCGTACCCCCAAATTTTCATACATATATATACACCGAAGTGTATATATTATATATATCTGATATAGTTAACAGCCAATATTGACCGAAACATAAAGACTTGCAAGAAGGTTTCTATTATGCCCCATGGTAAGATCCTTTTTCGCGACGTGAAAACTTCTTAAACACGAGTTGATATTTTTCCTCTTTCGAGGTCACGGTAATTATTCTTACTAATTCGTCGATTTCTTTCTGTTTACACAAATATTTTTCCATATCGAAAAATAGCTACAATTAACGCGGCTTTACAAGCAAAACTACCGTTACAGATATTTCTATACATAACGATACCTTTTTTTAACGTATCCACAAACTATTTTGTCATGGATACGTTGCCACTTACCCATTACTGAAGCCTTTATATACCATTGCCCGATTTGCAACGATTAGGTTATCCAGTAAGCGCATCATGGCAAAGATGTAATTGGGCCAACCCATTATTAGGGGGTTATAATTCCCGAAAACATTATTGCTTGCACCACTCCTTGTTACACTATTAAACTGACTTTACATGTTTGATAAACATCGCTATTTATACCAACAAACTGACTGCCTCATGCTAACTTTTATATACCCCTTCCCTACATAAATGCAGAGAGGGTGAGATTTGTCTAAATGTCATTCTGTTAAAAAATTATACATACTTCGTTGTTTTCGATATTATTACGTGTGTTAAATTGAAAAATAAAAAAAGTGTTATATATAATTGTGCACCTAGTCCATTCTGCCTTATAATATAATAACAAATTTACAATTTTCTCTATAAAATCTTTACACATGTAAAAAGCTGATAATATATATATCATTAATAAATTTAATTCATATATATATATTTCTTCTTTTAGTGCTAAAAGTGTTATATATTAAAATTATAGGCTAAAAAGTTAATTCCAAAAATGGTATTTTTGCTTTATATCTTAAAACATATATACTCATTTTTTTTTGTCTCAAAATTATATGCTAACTATTCATCATTAATAAAAATTATATTCATTTCAGTTCGTTCAACATATAAAATATGACAGCTTAACTAGAATTTATAGGATTAGTTATCAATTATTAATTGAATAAAAAATAATTTATAGCGGCTGAGCTACTATATAAAATATACTGTTACCACATTCAGGTTCAACAAGTACAAATTATATAAATTAAGCTACTATTCAAATTTAAGTGTACTGCTATATATACGTTCAACAGGAATTTATAGAGTCTAAAAAAAAGACTACCATTAATACTTAAATTTACTAACATATATAGGTTCAACTAGAATTAATAGAGCAAATATTATTTTTTATAATAAAATAATTAAGTGTTACTATTTTTTGATAGCTTTAACTAATATTTGTTGAGCAGATATATATCCATAACTACATTTCATCCATAGTTTCGAGTTCCCTCTATTCCTATGATGTCATACTGTTATTGTAACATATTATTACTTTGATATATATTTTATTTTAGTAAGGAGCTCGCCCATATAAATTTAATATGGACTTTTTTTCCCTTGCCATGTCAAGCTTTTTTACACCACTGTCCACAACTTTCCCTTTTCTTTGTGGCTTCAATTGGTATTTTTAGTTTAGAACGAATAAATAATAGCGAGGAGTAGGCCTTTTTTACGAGAGAGCAAATGCATTCTTTACCTTTCTACGTACGTTACGTTATATATTTGTGCTTTCCGTTTGCCACCATATAATTATAGCACCTGGTATATTACCACAACCACCAGTACCTTTTTATGCTACGTTACACCTCTTTTGACAGTGTCATGTCATTGTTAAGTAGTTTAAGTAATTGCTAAGTATTTAATTATTGCTAAGTATTTTAGTTATTGCTAAGTGGTTTACACCATCCCACAGTAGTGTCTTCGTCATCCAACAGTAGTGTCTTGGTCATCCCATTAGTTATGTTTCGTCATCCCATCCCATATATTGGTTTGTCATCCCATTAGTTATGTTTCGTCATCCCATCCCATATATTGGTTTGTCATCCAGTTGTTATGTTTCGTCATCCCATCCCATATATTGCTTTGTCATCTTTTATAGTATCTTGAAGTAATTCATCCATCTAGTATTATATTTACAGTGCGTTTTTATACCTTACCACTATGTCATATGATAATATTAACCTTGCTTGCCTCTTAAAACAGTAATATTTTTTTACCCGAAAAAGAACATGTCTCTAACGTTGCCCTGACGTACACTCCTGTGTAACCTCGTCATTTTAGAGACGTTTTTGGTTTGAGATAACCGTTCCTGGGGTTCCATATATATATATATATATACACACACATATGTAAGAAGTAGTTTTTAATTTACCATATTTTGTAATAATAACGTTTGTACGTTAAGACATCTGACTTTTTTTCAATGGTAATCTCATACGTCCGTACGGTAAGAGCCCATGTTGGAAAGAATTTTTTTTATATTGTTTCACACATACCAAATGCATATACATATAAACTTTTTTTTTAAAAAAAAAAGGAGACTATTGATAAACTTTGGAACCCTAGAATTAACAAGAAAAGAACTACCTAGGTATACGCCAGTTATGATTTCTCTTTTGCTGGACGTACACATTTAGCCGTTTTTTTATTACTGTTTTAATAATTATCCTTTTCCCCCCCATTTGCAAGCACCGCTCTCTCGTTTTTATTTATATAAAAAATCTAACAAATCGTATACCCTTATATGCTGCACGCTGCAATTGCTTGTTCTCTGTTGGCCCCTGCTACGTCTTATATGCAAGTTAGGTTTGTTCTCATGGGAATAAATAAATATTCAAAGATATAACCTTTTTATAACAAGCATTGTAGAGTTTGTTATCAGAAAGAAACAGTTACAAACGTACAGAATATAAAAAACCATATTCATCTTCGTGTGTTTCCATTTATAATTATTTTCTTCATAATTTGTATAAATTTTATTCATTTGCATATATCACATTAGCAGATTGCGCAGATATACAAAGAAAAAATTGGGTCAATTTAATTCATATAAAAACTTGGGGGGTACCATCAAGTGTAAGGGTGTAATTTATTAAATGCTATATATATTAATTGTCTTCCATGTAATATGTTAACTCTCTTTTTTAAATATATTGTTTGGATTACATTATATTTAATATAAAATATTTTTAGAAAAAAATTGTACACCCATGCATATTAATCTTGTAAAAAAAAAAAATCCCTTTTCATGTTTAATCTGCATTTTTACTACATTTATATATATTTCATATGACTTACAATTTTCTTTTAGTACTTATATAATAATAATCTTGAAATCTTGATATATCTAAATCTTGCTTATATATAACTACTGTTTTTTTTTTTTTACTTAGCTTTTTTATATTTCCCTATGCGTATTATATACTACTTAAACTTTCTCCTCGCTATTACCGCTCCTTACTATTTTTATACAACTGTATAGCTTAAGATTACAACCAGTATTATTTCAATAACCACACAAATATGTTTTTAAATAACATAGGGCAGTATATTGTATTCTCCTATAACAGAACCTGTATAATTATTGCAACCTTTATATGTGTTAAAACCTATTTAATCACAATTAAAGTCCCCCATTAGTAGACTTAAAATGGCGTTTGAGAAAAGAATAACAATTGTTTTTATAACCAGATTGTAGTTAAAAAAACAAGAGTGCCATGACAAAGCTATTTTTTCTATAATGAGGGTGCTCACTTGTTATTATATGTAGCGGCTAAAACTACAATTATAATAATTCACACTTATACGGTTTGTCTATTGCTCACATTTTCTACAACCTGTAAAGGCCTATTTATATATTTTTACAGTTGTATTTTCTTCCTTTATATATATAGATATATATTTAAAATACGGTGTATCTTTTTTCGCTAACAGATATACTGCTCATTGACAAATTACAATCAATTATAAAAACACTTATAAGTTTTTAATTTTCAATTTAAACACATTTATTATATTTTCGGACTAAGTCAATTGCTTGACATCATCTTATTTAAACGTACTTGCTAAAGTATCGATTTAAAATAATTCCTATCATCCTAATTGTTCAACGGTTCGGTTCTTATGGAGTCATGTGGTTGTTCTACTTTTCAAATTATAGCCAGCATAAGAATTATGTACATTTATTACTGACCAGGAAAAAAATGTATACACTATATTACTGGTCAGCAGGATATTTATATACACTAACACTGGCCTTAAAAAAAAAAAGACACACTTCACTGGCCATAAATAAAATAATATACACTTCACTAGCTATATATAAAAAGTAATATTTGACTCTCTGCTGGCTATATATAAAAAAGTAGTATGGGCACTGTAGCCACTTAAAAACCATACATATGATTTCCTGAACCTCCCCGCCGAACAATCGTACGTAGTAATATCTTTAACAACTTATTCCTTTGATATCCATTTATACGCAGCAAAATAAGGAAGGTACATGTCATGTAAAGTCCAATATGTCATCGTCAATCTAAATAACCTCATATAGAGAAAAAACATTCTCTGCACCTTCCTAAATTGACAACGTAATAAATTCGTATATATAAATATATAGACATATTAATTCCTCTCTGTAACACATCTTAAACAAAATTATTCTTGATGACCACTAAAAAGATGTTAAATAAATTAACAAAATAGCGATAAACATTAGGAAAAAATGCCATATCAAAGTACTTAATAAATAAGTATTATTTTAACAGTATATTTTCTACACAATGATTTCTTATTATAAATAATAACTTCATTTCGCAAATATGAATTACTGGATTGATAATTTCTTAACTCCCCATTTGACAACTGTCAATTAAAAAATTAACAGGACATATAATTGAAAATCCGTTATTTAAGAAAAACATTGAAGAGACATTTATATAAAAAAAGTTAATTGTTAAGTCATTATTCATGGGATAAATCACAAATTCATATACAATTAAACTTTTTCTAAGTACTTAAAAACTAATTAAGGTTTAAAAAGTACGCTTTTCCTTTATATATTTTGTATGCTCACTTGGTGTAGAAAAGGTAAATTAACTAACACCAAACTGTCGGTTCGAAAACAACAGGACATAACTTAGGAAAATACATTAAATGAGTGAGAATTCTCAAGTAATGCTGTTTGACAAATCCCTTTTTATATAGCAACAAAGTTATCATGCCTATAATTATGTATTCTCATAATACTTCCTTGTATAGTCTATTTTTATAGTTGTCCCGTCCCCACAACAATTATCACCCAGTTTTTCTTTTTTCCTCCAAGACCAATGGCCGGGTTATTTTTATTAACTCCGAACATTGGCCTTATAATCCAAAACTCCGTTCCTCCACAACAGCCCGATTTTTATAATGCAAAATAGTTATTTTTAAAAAAAAATAATAATCTTCATTATCTATATTATTTCCCCATTTGTAATTATCCCAAAGGTATATTACTATTTAATAATCGTGGCTGTTCCCCATAGTCAGTATTTTGCAATGTTATACGTCGACTACAAATTATATCAGTTCGGCTTATAACTACACTAAATTGTTGAATCCCTTTTTTACAGGTATCAAAAAATAATAAGCTAAAAAAACCTTACTTATACAAATTGTATACATGTCTGATTAATAACCACTACTCCTTAGCCGCCCTTTCCAGGCACTGCTAATTCATACACGTTATTAACACGTATTCTCAATAACATATACAAAAATTACAGTCAGTTATAATAGTACGATTTCTTTCGTGATTTTGAACGCCTCTTGTGGCCGGACAAACTCCTCGATAGATTCTATAACAAGTAGGCTTGTATCATAAACAGTGTGGCATAATAGGTATCCACAGAAATAAGACTAATTTTTACTACCGTAATAATTAGACAAAAAACTAAGAATAAATTACCGCTTTAAATACCCCCAAGGTTCTGCAAGTCGTCAGCGTGCTTATGGTAACTATACAGAGTTCCTTCTTTATAGTGATGCATAAATCTTACGAAATACGCACTACTCAATAAGTGGGGACGTAAAAGTACTTTATATATTATTAATAAAACTCAACCGATACTTTTCTGTTAATCCAATAGGAGTTCCATAAAAACCCTAAGAAGGGATTTTGGAGTAGTTTACATTCAGCATTCAGATGATTCACAGTCATTGCAATTTTCATTGCGTATCGCGTTTTGCTGCGGCCTTCATCGCTGTAGGAACCAAGACATCCATCGTTAAGACTGTGCTAATTTACAAAGAACAGAATTACACAAAAAAAAAAGTCGGAAGAATATCGCACGGAAATTATTCATTTCCATGAAATCCCTTCCAAATTGCTTTTATTTTGCTTATTTTCATTTTCTTAATTAGCAATTAAAAAAGTTGAAGATTAAAACACATAAAATGGTGAAGAACATGCAAAAACACACAGATACACGTAAAAAATTGATGTGTTAAAAATTGTGGTGATTTTCCTACAACATTAGAAAGAATACAAGGGTTGAGTGCTGCTACTTTTTGTCTCATAGTTCAACTAACTGCGTATTTTTTAAAAATACACTGTTAACTTCAACATATCAAACAAATTTCCTTTCCCCATCGCAATATACTAATCCTAATGATGCTGGAAAACTTTTGCGATTAGAAGCGACTCCTTCAAATCGTTCCGATAAACGTGCAATGCCATTCTTTTCGAATGAATTGCACTATCCGTCGAAATAATCCAAAAAAGATCGTTCATATCGCAAAAGTGGTTAAATAATGATCCTTCCGCAGGTTCACCTACGGAAACCTTGTTACGACTTCTCCTTCCTTTAAAAGATAGGATTTACGGTTTTTCCAGAAAAAAAAAGATATAATCCAATTTTTTCTTGTCCAAACAATTCATCATATCTTTCGATCGGTAGGAGCGACGGGCGGTGTGTACAAAGGGCAGGGACGTAGTCAGCACAATCTGATGAATCATGCTTACTAGGCATTCCTCGTTCAAGATTAATAATTGCAATAATCTATCCCCATCACGATATGTATTGATAAAGATTACCTACACTTTTCAGTGGAGGAAAAGTACGAAATAAACTGCAAGCAGCCATATCGTAATTTTAGTAACTCGTTATACATATCAGTGTAGCACGCGTGCAGCCTAGTTCATCTAAGGACATCACAGACCTGTTGTTGCCTTAAACTTCCTTGTGTTAGACACACATCGTTCCTCTAAGAAGCTTTATGTAAAAGCAAATACATTTCTACATAAAAGTGAAATGGCATCATAATCCAGTTTTATGCGGTACAGGGAATAGAGGGTTGGAAATATGCATAGGCGCCAAGTATTATTAGGTACAAGGTAGCAAAATGCATTTTTTCCGTACTCATTATATGCACGGCAAAAAAACCTTTTAAATTATCCAAATACAAATTCAGCATAGAAATATGTTGTATTTGCCGCTAATTAGCAGGTTAAGATCTCGTTCGTTATCGGAATTAACCAGACAAATCATATTCACGAACTAAAAACGGCCATGCATCACCATCCAAGAAATCAAGAAAGAGCTATTAATCTGTCAATCCTACTCTTGTCTTAAACTAGTGAGTTTTCCCGTGTTGAGTCAAATTAAGCCGCAAGCTCCACGCCTGGTGGTGCCCTTCCGTCAATTCTTTTAACTTTCTCGCTTGCGCGAATACTCGCCCCAGAACCCAAAGACTTTGATTTCTCATAAGGTACTGAAGGAAGAAATCTAAGAACTATCCCCGAAGAGACTATCCTTATTTGTTTTACTTTCATCCAAAACCTAGTCGGTATAGTTTATGGTTAAGATTACGACGGTATCTGATCGTCTTCACTCCCTTAACTTTCGTTCTTGATTAATGGAAGTATTTTAGACAAATGCCTTCGCAGTTGTTTGTCTCCAGAAAATCTTAGAATTTCACCTCTGACATCTGAATACAAATGTCCCCAAACTACTCCTATTAATCGTAACTAAGCCAAAAATAAAAAAAAAGAAACATAGTTTTGACCTGTTCAATTTTGTTATTCCATGCTGTAGTATTCAAACGCACAAATGCTATATATCTGTTTGCTTTGAACACTCTAATTTACTCAAAGTAACAAAATCTTCCATATATTTTTATTAGTTATAGAAGATTTTAAAAAGAAACCCTTTAATTTAATTAACACTTAATAGGTAGAGGATGCGCACATAAAGCAGAAAACATATATTGGAATTCGCTTTTTTGTGGCTCTCGCTAACAGCATCATTAAAATATAGGTTCTTTGAAATTCAACTACGAGCGTTTTAACTGCAACAATTTTAATATACGCTATTGGAGCTGGAATTACCGCGGCTGCTGGCACCAGACTTGCCCTCCAATTGAATTTTGGGAAGGTTTTAAATTCCCATCATTCCAATTACAAAGCCAGATTGGCCTTGTATTGTTATTTCTTGTCACTACCTCTCTTCTTTAGAATTGGGTAATTTACGCGCCTGCTGCCTTCCTTAGATGTGGTAGCTATTTCTCAGGCTCCCTCTCCGGAATCGAACTCTAATTCCCCGTTACCCGTCATAGCCATGTTAGGCCAATACCCTAACATCAAAAGCTGATAGGTCAGAAACTCGATTGATACACACTAAAAAATGGAAGAATCCATTACGTGTTACTTCTTTGTTATAATTCCTTAAGTTAATAACTCTTTTCTTATAAGGCTTAACAAGTACACACTCAAGAAATAAATCAAGAGTGCTAAAGCAAGTATTAGCTACAGCTTTTCCGTAGTTATCCTTATATAGAAAATGTCAAGTAGATTATAACTGTTTTAATGAGCCGTTCGCAGTTTCTACATATAAAATATGCATATACTTTCACTTGCATGGCTTAATCTTTGAGACAAGCATATGACTACTGGCAAGATCAACCAGGTTACTATTTATATGGCAACGACAATATTCATCCATTAATGAAATTTAATTAGCAATAAACCAATTATTTTTTCATATATGAATAATATCGTAATGCTATATAAATGTGTCATGAAATTCTTTTATTAATATTAATTACTATTCTTTTTTGGAATAATAATTTATATACTAACAAATCACAGTTGATGTTTTATATATCTTACTTTACGCTTCTAAATTATGTGCTAAATTATTCTTCTCAGCTTGGCTGATTATAATTATCACATAATCGTAAGTGTACCCGGTAAAACTACAATATTGTGACAACTGTCTGCTATAATTTGTATATCCCATATAAACATATGTAAATATAACAATTTCGCATCGATTGACTTCATATGTAATCATGTACTCGTGGTACTTTTATAAAAATTTCAACATATTTATTATGTTATAAAAACAGAGTGTAAATGAACAGATTATCTTCTAACACATAAAAGTGTTTTATATTCTATATACATAGTTCTATTAATGATTATGTATAAAGACATTTTGTATTTTTTATATAAATGCTTCCCTATCCTTGTAATAGAAGAACATTATATAATATGGTCTACAGTAAGTTTTACAGAAACAGAAATTATAATTATGTCGCACATACGTAAAAAGCAACAAATACTACCACACATATGATAGCACATAACCAATTTTGACTTCTTCAACACCCTTTTTTTTACAGCATACATATATATATGTAGTTAATAATATGGAACAGTCACGTAAATGCTTAAAAGCTTATTGTTTTAAATCGCTCCTTAATTTTTTCAAATTTATTCAATTAAGAAGAACACCACATTGATATTAATCCTAATGAATACGCACAAACAGCAAATAAAGATACTTCTACCAATATATGAATAATTTTTTTACTAATAAATTAAGATATTTTTTGACTGAATGGAATTGTCTTCATGACACGTTAAATATTATATATTTTTCCAACGCACGCAATTTGTAAACATAAATTACCAACAAAATTGTAATATAATAATATGCTTGCCACCTTTCATTATACATACTGATATAAAATCTTTACAGATCATGAAATTCCTCCTTAAAGCAACTTCCTAATATATACATGGAAACCCTTTTATATATATACCCAAAAATTCCTACACATTTAGTAAGTACGTACACTATTATACCATAATAAGTTCACATAGAATAAACCCTTCTGAAAATTGAAAATTAAAAAAAAGAAAAATATAAAAAAAATTAGAAGAATTAGAATATAACAGATAAAAAGAAAAAAAGAACAAAAAAATAAAACGTGTTTTTTTGCACAGTGTGTAAAGTGTGTAAAGGAAAGGAACAAATGCTCCTTTCATTTGATTATTTATAATTGTATGCCGAAGGAATTTTCTTATAAAAATATATTATACTAAATACATTTTATTATAAAGAAAAACCTTAACTTTTTATTAAAATTTATATTTAGAGACTTATACATCGGTATGATCATTATACAATAATGTCATTCTAAATAAAATTATCGCTGAGATTAGATACTTTTTTCCTAGTAATCTAAAATCATAGAGCTACAACAAGTTATATGGTTAAAATGTGCACAAAAGATAACAATCATCCTTTGAAGCTACTACACATTTAACACTCCCCTCCCCAACCAGTGGGGCTCCCTTTCACCGAGCACACAGACCATACTCGTTGTAACTAACGATAAATACGGCAGGTGTTTTACTTGGACCCTCTCATTTCCCCAAGTAAAACTTTAATAGTACTAAAAACTGTCCGCGGTTGACGCCTCGGGGTAAGATTGACTTTAAAACTATATAAAGTTCATAAAATCCTTTTAATCTACCCTGTAATGAGGTGGCTTGTGACAAGCCTCGTCGATTGCGTGTTGTTCTTTCCTATTTTACATTCTGTGGAGATAACTCCACTGGGTTAGAATGACTGTGCAACATTTTTAGTATGGGCGTCGGTTATTAGGGGGGGCAAACCATGCTTTCACTATCATTACGATAGCTAGTTCTGCAGGCTACCCGAGGGAGCAGCTCTCGCATACTACTACTATGAGTACCTGTCAGCGAGGACCCGCGGACTCTGACAAGAGCCCCTTGGCAAGTACCTTTTTGACGGCCAGATGCTGTTTGGATATGTCGAGCGCTTATTTTTAACGTCGATTAGCAGTAAATACAAATACTGTCGCGTTAGGAAACTTTAAATCCCTTATAGAGAGATGAATAAGTTACCTGTAGGCATGAAGGATCACATATGGAAATATGAAACGTCACCTACAAAAATATGAAAACGTTACCTATAAATATGAAAACGTTACCTATATATATATATATGAAACATTACTTTTAAATATGAAACGTCACACCTACATATATATGAAAACGCCACCTATAAATATGAAACGTCCCTTATAGGGTTAGAAGGTCCCTTTTGTAGGGATGAAAACTATTTTGATCCGGATTCGAATGCATATACAGCATCAGCAAATGAATCTTTCGGTTTATGATAGACTAACTTTCGAGGATAAATTAAACCCAAGTTAATAACTAACCCTATAACATAGATAAAATTGAATTATTAATCAAGGGGAACTGCTAAAGCTACACAATTTAACCTTTACTGGTACGTCTTCACGATTTTACCTAGACTGACGTTAAATCTATATGCATTCTTATATGCAATAGATTTGAATGTGTAGCCTAGTTGCGTACTAGACGCTATTTTTACGGGTCTATATATATATTTACTAAATAGGCATAAACTAATAAAACTATATTATCAGTACTTAGATTATGCACTATTTTTATGATACCCTAACACAAATGCGGCATACTACACGAAGTACCTGTCATCTTATTATTAATATATGACCCGAAATAACAGTTGACAAAACAACATGTTAAAATATGATGACAGACCAAGATGCTGTTTGGATACGCCGGGGGTATCCTCCTACTGTCGATCAGCATCCTTGTAATACTGTCAACAATAGGAAATGGTCTTAAATATTCAGAGCTAATAAGAAAAAAAATTTCCCGATTCAATTGACTTTAACAGCATCTCACCAAATGAACCTTTTTGTAGTATGTATAGAATAAGTTCCGTTTATAAGTAACCCACTAATAATATGCTCAACGTGCTAAACACATAAATGTAGAGCCTGAACAATTCTTTTGTGGGCTGCTTTTTCCAAAAGCACACTAAAAACCGTACTAATAAGTCTATACATACAATTCACGCCGACTCAGCTTTATGCATTCTTACATGCGATTAAACCAAGTGGCTATCGAAACATTTTCCTTAGGGTGTTCCAAGTAGATAATTCAATTCAATCCTTATAAAAGAAGTTAAATTACCTATCGCGGTCTGCTTTTCATAGAACACTTTTATCGTACTTGTTTCGACTGGGTACAGATATTGTAATTACGGACGAACATACATTTTAATATTATACAACTTATATTAGTTGATATATTATGGATATAATAAAAATATACAGCAGATTTAATTAAGTCTATCCCAAAACACCTTTGTTAATTTACCAGTTATAGTAAACAAATGCCACTCAAATAGTGGAAACGCTGACAAAAGAAAAAATGGGATGGGATGACGATTTCTTTTTTTTTTTTTTGCTTGACATGGCTACTAATTGAGCGCCATTTATCTACTACAACTTGTTAAATTTCTTCCACTGTTAATGGATTTATATTAATAAAAAACAGCTATAGAAATCATTACCCCAATAATATAAACTATATTAAGAAAGAAAACTGCGAAAAATATTATTAATAATTACAATAAACTGCGTGTATAAAAATAATTTTATTTATATACACCATTTGAGGCTAATAAGAATTGAAAACCTTAACTTCAAATTTAAACAAATATATGTTATAAACCCTGAAGCCTTTTAAAAAGGTCCAACCTTAAAAGTTCAAATGAGAAAAGAAAAGTAGTATAGAACATAATTTAAAATTATGAAGATAAAGTATGGTCTGTCTTATTTTTCGTATGTCCGCAATCTGATAAATATTATATTCCATTAGGATTCATAATATAAATCAGATTTTTCCTGTAGAATTACAAAAGTAAAATTATTTGTAAATAATTCGTTTACAGTATTATGTTTATGATGAACTCTAAAAAAAGAAGAACACACAAATCAAAACACTATACACCCTTCAAAAAAAATTTTGAAAAATTGTATATATTACAGTTAAAATATAACTAAAATATTTACAGACGAATATATCAGAACAAAAACCTACTTTTTGTAATTTACATAATAAACTTCACAGAAATAGTATTTTCATTCTATTTTTTTAAGACTTTTCCATTTTTCTTCTTTAAAAAAAATGAAATGACCATTAAATTGATAAAGTAATTTTAAACTTGACCTTGAAACCGAACTCATTATTCAATTTTTCAGTACATATATTTAAACCTTTAATCAATTTCTTTATATCTTTTTTACTTCTTTTCTTTTCTGAGCGCTATGCTAACCCCCCTTTTTGGTCATTTATTCTCGAATACAATTCTTAAACCTGAATGAATTTATTTATTTCCATGAGTTGGTACGATTTAAATGGGTCTTCTGCTTATATAATAATATATTTTTTTTTCCTTACCAACAAACGCCCCTCCTGCTATCCCTATTTCCCCAATGGCCTTATGCCCAACAAAGAAAAAAATGCCTTGTGTCCTGCTCGTAGACCATGTAGTTCTTGCACCTATATGGAAAATATCCGTCACCCCCGTGAAAAAAAAAAAAATGATATACAAGTGGAAAGTAACTATACACAGTATGCATAAAAAAAAAAAACAAAAAATGCTATTTTATGTGCACTCATGTGGGGTCCATATATTCGCAACCATTTCTGCAACGGATGTAAAACGTCCAACACGCGTGTATTATATACATGTATATGTGAGTATGCAAGCAGAGAGGGGGCTTACTCATATAAATAATATATATAGAGCGCCCGCGCCAAGCACAGTCGTGCCGCCCATAAACATATCTAACACGCTTGAGGTGTGAACTGGTGCAGTCAGGGATTAACGTTTATAAGGAGAACGAATAAACGCATCCGTTCACATCCGTTCACATCCGTTCACGTGTTGTATATGATATGAACAAATCCAGCATACACATGCGCGAGAAAAGTACAGAACAAAAGAAAAATCGGAACAGTTGACAAAAAAATAAATAAATAAATAAATAAATAAATTGCACAACTCCTTTTATTTAAAAATAAAAAAATAACAAAGAATCAAAGAGCAACAGAACAAAATGCCGTAAATTTTTCGAAAAGGGGAAGTGTAAAAAAATACGCGGAGCGTGATCAGGCCGCGTAATTCTGCGCAGGCTTTATGCCATTGTAACATTCGCGCGAACAGTAATTAACAAAGTTAATGTATGTAAATGCGTGTTCATTTATGCCATGTCCCAGCGCGAATTCGTAACGTAACTACGAAAATGGGGGGTAACCTACAATGTACAATACCCGTATTTCATCATGCATTTCTTATTTCTGCACATTTTGTTCCGTGCCGATCGATCGAATGGATTTTTTTTCAGGCGTCCCGCCCACCTCATCGTTCGCCCGTTATTTTTATTTTTGAGCTTATGGAATACACACAGCCAATCTTTTTCATTCTTCTGAGATTATACTTTTCGGTATAAATAAATTACATTTTTAAACTGTACAAACTTTACACGATGTAAAATATTGCTAGAAGAATCTTACCACCTTCGATCTATTCATAATTGCACGTATAACATTTGGCATGGGGAAATTTATGATTTTTCTTGCTACTTATCCATGCTCACCATGGTCATATCGTTACTTATATAGGTTCATTACACCTTTTAGAACCCTCCCCTAGCGTTCTATTTCGCTAAATAGAAAAAAAGAAAAGAGAAATGGCCAAAATGTACGCCTAATTTCATTTACGCACATTATATACAAACTCGCGTATACTTGACTACGTAAAATTGCCAAATGGCACTACTACACTTGTTCATTTGATCCAGTAAAAAAACACATGGGACATGGCTTCCATGTGAATTCTACATATATGATAACACCCACGGATAGGAGTCATATTGTAAGCACCCCATCGACTAAAAATGAACGCCCGTTTGCACTTTTGAGATACCTTTTACATTCATTTCTTATTACATGTGAAAAAAGGGAATACATAATTGCTGGTGTCGAATACGAAAATTTCCTTACCAACTCAACGGTACATCAATATGAACAACGAAAATCAAAATGTGTGTGCATTTAAATTTTGAAAAGGAATCGTTTCGGCAATGTCCCCGTCCGCTTGCAAAAAAAAAAAAAAAAAAAAAAAAAGGAATTCCCATATTTGTTGTGAAAATGTGTTTTAAATGCGTTATATGCGCGTTAATACTTTAAGGAGTACACTATAATCTTTTACACATCACAAATGCTTACTCAAAAATGAAGCCTTCATTTAGCGTCTCGCCAAAAAAAAAAAGTCACATTAGTGCAAATTACCATATGAGAATATTATTCCCTTACCCAGTGGGAAGACATCCATAGAACAAACACCTCCACGCAGAAGTGACAATGCGTCTAAACCAAAGACATAAAAAAAAAAAAATTCAATTGAACAGAAATAAAAAAATAATTTTCCTTCCCAGGGGCTCTTACCTTCTTTGGGGTAAAATACGAATGAAATGTCCATGCTCAATATATTCATGTACGCTATCCTGCGCAAATTAATTCCCCTTAGGCAATGGCAAATAAATGTAAATTCATCGCTTCTTTTTTTTTTTTTTTTTTTTTTTTCTTGCCTAATCTACGCTTTTCCTTTGACGCAAAGTAATGCAGTCATTTGGAGTGAGTTAAATTTTTTCCGATCTCTTCAAACGCTTTGTTAAGTTACGAGTTGTGTACGCAATGATGAGTACGGACTAACGGACGGCAGGGGATTCCTTGCATATAACATTCTTTACGGAAAATAGTGTGGAAACTTAAAAAAAAAAAAAAATTAAAACTGGGTTAAAAAAAAATTATCTCGGCTCCCAGTTTTCGAGTTTAAAATAAGAAAAAAGGGAAGTAGACACATATGTACAGAATGAACATGTACACGCGTTAGCATGTACGCGCATTAACATTTACACGCATGGTTGTATACACGTATACGTGCAACCAGGCATATCACGCTTAGCAAAACGTACCAATAAGTAAAATTAAAAAAAGGTAAGGACAAAATATGGTAAAAAAAGTTGCAGCCTTTGCCTCTGTTGAACTTTATGCAGCAATGCATTGGTGCATCACCATGGCGTCTTTTTGTTTTCCTCGTTCAACTGAAGAAAAGCAAGATGGCTCTGCGCAGATCTTCCTTATGTTTGACTGTCACCAGCCGGATGCTTAATATTCACGTTGATGTGCATAATTGAGTTCAGGAGGTCCTTCTTCTGGGAACTTCCCGTGTCCGAATCACTGTCCTTTATGTTCTTCTCTATATATTCTCGTAATTCCTTCTCACTTGCAAATGTTTTAGTAATGTCTTTTCCCATGATGTATCCCTTCTGTGATTGAACAACTGCACCATCTGCGGTATCAAGTAAAAGGTTGACAACGAATGCAACCGTTCCGGGATCATCGAATTCGTTTTTACGTTTGGGTTTAAGCAAGTATGCACCTCCAATTAACGTTGATATGAGGGCAATTGCTGTGGTTGCAGCCCCTGCCAGTGCTACGTTCTTCTTTGTTTTATCAGAGCCATTCAATTTTTCGCTGACTGTGTTGAACGCATTTAAGACTTTCTTCTTTACAACATTCTCTGAGCACATACATGGTGCCAACAAGTTAATTATGAAGAGAAAGTTTAGGAGTAAAAATATGCACGAAATTCTCATTTTGAATGAAAAGTACACCAGTGATGATTTCAGTGGTTGTACTTACGAAATAGTGATGAGATCGTGGGAGTTGCCAAAATTTATGCTTGGCACAGGATTCGCAAGAATGTTTTATTTTTGCAGGTTGTTTTGTTTGGAAGATATATTTTTTATTTACAACAAAAAGAGGCGTTTTATTTGCGCGTTCTTTTATTATTTTTTAATATATATATATATATATATATATATATATATATATGCTGCTAAAATTCCTTTTTACCTTTTTTTGCATTTCTGCTTGCTTGAACATGTATATTTCCGAACAACAGCACATCTCTCATTTCATCTACTTATATCTCCATCGCTTTATTTTTTGTCGTGTCTTTGCATGCACATCGACGAACAATACAACGTAATGTGGCCCCATAGTAACCGCGGCTGCATGCACTCTGGAAAAATATATTCAGTTTTCCTTTTTTGCCACTAAGGCGAATACGTGGGAATGGAGGAAAGACAAAACAAGGAAAGCGTCACCACGCTGTAACTGCATTTTCACATGTACATGCGAATGACTTCTTTAAACATGCAGCAGGTCGAACACGACGTTCAGTTCCTTTCGCAGGGCGAATTTCATCCACTCATCTTTATGATTCATCCACATAAGGTGGGACTACCAAATTGTACTGGAACATTCATATAAAGAGTGGCCACTTGGTTAACACAGGTAAAAAGGAACTACTGTTACATGCACTAATTTTACATACATACAAAATGAGAGTCTCCTTAAGTGGTTATTTTTTTTCTTTAACTGTTACATCGAAAAGGGATGTCTTCATTTTGAATACATGTCGTAATAATAGAGAAAATCACAAATTAAAAATCTTTTAAGTCTGTTCATGTGTATATAAATAGTTCCACATGTACTCCATTTTATATCTACCTCTCTTCATTACCAAACAAAGTGGCATTAACCAGAGGCCCATCCACATGTTTCACATTTCGTAGGGCCCCCTTCTTTCCGAAAAATGAACGATGCAGCATACACAAGATGTTAAGAAAAAACTCCATGTTTACATTCATATGGAGGCTGAAATGGGGATATTGGAAAATGTGCCTGCAGGGGAAAGCAGTGCGTCCATATTTTTTTAAAAAACACATTTTCCCATCCTTAACTTAGCGCCAAAAAAATTATTCAAATTTATGCAAAATTTATATCGCCTCATGTTACTCGTTTCATCTGCAATTTTTCAAAAAAAAAATATTTTTACGCAAATACGTGTAACTGCGTATGTGTGTAGACGGAACTTCTTGAACTTTTCCACAGGCCGACCAACCTATGTCCAATTTTCTCAAAATTAACAGCTAAGGAAAAAAGAGAGAAAAAAATAAATATATATAGATATATGTTCCATAGCCTCCATTAACGATTATTTTTTAGCAAAATTTTGCTTCAGCGGGGTCAGTATATATAACGATGAAATGTTGTCACGCACAATGCTTCCTCAATTTTTAGTAGGATTTGCCTTTTCTTTAAAATGTGCCAGTTAAACTGTATAACTCTGCCTTGCGCTGCGCTCAAATAAATCTGATTAAAATTGCCTCCCGAAGTAGCGGTTTTTTATACTCCTCCCAAACACATTCAATAACAAATGCAGTGCTGAAGAAAAAAAAAAAAAAAAAAACTCCAAACGGATAACCGGTCTTACGCAAATACACACAAATGGGACATATGCATATGAGGCTATTTAAAAAAGGGGTGTACCCTAATTTGTGTCAAACTCTATAAAAGTAGCACACACACGGAAATAAAAATTGCAAAATAATTGGCATGATTGGAAATGTAAATAATAGCTGTACCCACTAAATTTTAAAAAATATATATAAAGTGGAAAAAAAAAAAAAAAAAAAAAAAAAAAACATCAAAATTTATTCCCCCAATTTATGCATTAAGAAAGGAAGAATTTTCCACAATTCTCTCACTAATTACATGCCTATTTTTTCTGGCAGAGTGTTTCAATAAATAGCATTTTAATTTTGTCCATTTAATACACTTTTACGCATCATATTATTTTTACAAGGCGGTTGCATGCCGAGTAAAGGGACCATCTCTTGTGTGTATAATGTCCTAGACCGTTACATATAAGCCTTAAAAAAAAGAAAGAATAACGGAAATTCATAAAAACGATTTTTTCCAAAATGCAATAAGAGGAAGCACTCTTGTTGCACATGTTATTAAATTTCGTTTTTTTCTTTTAAATTAAATATAACAGTTCTAATTCACGAAACTTCTCCAACTTTTGTAAATGCAATTGGGCTTATCAAAGCTTAAATAATTCCCCGTAGGTATTACTCTGCAAATTGGCCTGTCTTTTGCTTAATACAAGACAAGCGCACAACCTTTTTAATTTATTTTATGCCTCCTTTGGATGTATACCTCATAATTCACCCAAACGACTTTTTTTTTTTTTTTTTTTTTTTAAAAAGAAGAAGAAAAAAGGAAATGTTTACACTGGTGTAAACATGCATGAGTAAATAGTTGCGCGTCTTTTTTTGTTCGTAATTATCCTAAGATCTTAAGATACTCTTAAAATTGGCATGTCATGATATTGCAATTTTTTTTTTTTTTCTTTCTATTTTTACGCCATATGAAATTTTTTAATCATATAAATTGGATAAGTGAAAGCCAAAGGGTTTTCCTTTTAAGTACATGTCCACAACAATTTAGACTTGATCATTGCAACACGTTAATTATGCCTTCTTTGTTTTATTATTTAGGTGTATTGATATACATACTGGAACATTTCAATCAAAAGATATTTTCATCCGTTTACGCAAGCATTTATGTGTTTTTCCCTTCGATAACCTTACTTCGAATGAGCTCCCACTTATGCGTTCTTACGCGCACCCATGCACACCTTCTCTTCGCGTTATAGAACATATTCCACCACTTCATGCATCCTGCAATGAGGGACTATGGTCTTTATTTTTCAGCACTATCTTCCTTCTCAAAGTTTTTTCTCTGTCCTTAAAAAAATTAAAATAAATCGTATTGAAATGGAAAGGCCTTATTTTTACAGCGCCTTTGTCTTGTGACTACTTTTTCTTTTCTTTTCATTTCTTTTGTTTTTTTTTTTTTTATTCTTGTATTCTGATTTTCCTATCTCTTGCCCTTTCGATGGTGAGCACTTCTACCCCCACTTATTATGTAAGTTAATGATGAATACTGTAGTGTAGTCACCCTTTACATTACCCATGCGTTACTTCTGCTTATTCCTCTGGAGAAATGTGTTAATCGCCCAGTTTGTTCGAATGTGTATACGCATGGCGGACACTCATTTTGATCCCTTTCCCATGTTTTTATTTCACTACTATTTTGTATTTATTATCACTTTGTTCTGCTCACTGGGTATGCAACTTACTGATTCACTGACAACCCTCTCTCCCCCTATGGGTTTTACTGTTTTGCATAGCTGAGCGGAAACGTTGACGCCGCATTATGCCTATGTACCATTTGGGTTTCCCAGCACAAACATTTTAAACAAAAACTTTTCTTTCCATGTGGACAAGAAGTACCATACAGAAATTTATGGATAACAACAAAAAAAAAAAAAAAAAAAAAAATTCCATCTTCAACAATTTACAGATGCGTAAAGAAAGACCTCACATTGAGGAGAAGCCCCACCCAGTTGTTACACATAAGCGTGTTAAGAAAGGACGAAACATAAAAAAAGGAAAAAATGGAAAGCATCCCAAGTGGATAATCATTAAAAACAACTTCGGATTGCTATCCAGGTGGAACTCGCTTACACATATCACTAATGCAAATATGAAGGCAAGTCGAATAGACAAACATTTCTTTATTAAACCTAGGACATGTTTCTATGATGTGCATTATCAAAAGTGTGTACGTTTGCACAAATGGAATAATAATTTAGTTCAAATGGAACGTTCAACAAAGATCGGCTCCAAGGAAACCGAAGAAAGACGAAACGACAACAGCACTGTTGACGGAGCTCATAGGGATACTACATGTAGGAGTTCCATTAACAACTTCGCTTCCAATGGAAGAAAATTTAAAAGCCTTCTTAGTGACAAATCAAACAGGATGGAAAAAAATCCGATGCAAAAACACTCTTCCAAAGTGCATGGATTACAAAAAGATGCCTTCATAAAAAAGTACCTCCCCACCGAGCGAACCGCTACATATAACATCGTCACGAACGCGGAAAACATAAGCGAAGACCCCCTGTCCATTTTTAAAAACGAATCGGATAAAATTTTAGAACATATTAAAAAATGGAAAATGAAGAAATCGACTCTTTCCAGAAGGGTTCACATACCTGACTATGTGGACGGTAAGGAGATCCCTTCTCCAATTCCGAATGAAGTTGCCCCCAATTATGCAAATTTCCTTAGGGACAAAAAAAGAAGAAAAAAAAAAACAGATCCCTCTGGAAATATGCCAAAAAAATTGGAAAGCTGTACCAGTGCTGAACAGGCCCATTGCAGCTATGCACATGATGAAAAAAATTACTCTCCAAAAAATGAGTTACACATTCGAAGCAAGACAACTAAAAAGGGAACATCACATGCAATGGCTACCTTCTATAATAATAATAATAATAATAACAAGGTAAAAAAAAGCTATTTAAAAAAGGAAGAAATTTGCTTCAATCAAAACGGAATTTGTAATTTCAACCAGATGGATAAGCTCCACATTGTAAGTGGGCTGAACATGGAGCGAAAACTCACTCTGCTCGGAGGTAACTACCCAAAACATAAATCTCCTTCTGATTCCAAACATTGTAGCATTGGTGAAAGGCCCATCCTTGCAAACATACCTGTCATAGAAGCGTTATACCAAAACGAGCAAATGAATCAACGGAAAAAAAGAAAAATTGATACCCAAAGTAACAGAAATGCATTAATTAACAGAACGATGAACTGCACAGAACTGCTGACTGATCTTGCTCCCACACATCTAAAGGACAGCTCCAAAAATGGCGCCCATGATTCCAGCCAAATGGCTAGCAATCAAGTGAAATGTGCTTATTTACCCAAAGGGCACAACCAAGACATAGATTTTAAAAGCGATATAAAATGGAACAATTTTATTCTAACTAACAAATGTGCAGACACTGAAAGGTTCGCCACTCCACCTAACAACCTAAGCAATGTCAAAATTTTTATCAAAATAGGCAGTTCACGAGATATTCATGATACCGCTACCAAAAGGTTATACTTGGAAGAACGTGCCATTGGAATCAGCAGCAAACAGAGTGAATGCAGAGAATCCCAAAATGGAAATAATGGAAAAAAGGGAAATAATGGAAAAAAGGGAAATAATGGAAAAAATGGAAATAATGGAAAAAATGGAAATAATGGAAATAAAAAAGCTCCTCTAACCGATCGGAAGGGGGGATTCGAATTAGGGAAAAGGAAAACTCACTTACTCGACCAAGGTCCCGAGGCCACCCAAAGAAGGAACCAAACAAAATATAATGGCAACTCTTCCATTAGTAATGAAGAAGAAAGAAGGAAAAAAACATTCAGAAAAATCACAACTCATATGACCCACTTAGGAAAGACACCTGAATCCAATTTAGAAAGAAAAAGATCCAATCATAATATTACTCTAAGGAAGGAGAAAGGCCCTATCGGTGATGCAAATCCAACGAAAATGAAAATTTCTAACTTGTCAAACAACTTTTTTAAAACGAAAATCCTAACCCATTCAAATAGGACGAAAGAATCAGAACAATTGAGACGAATTAAACAAATGGCTAGCACATGCAAAACGACAAACCCTACCAATAAAAATGCTAAAGCAAAAATGAGGAGAAAAAATAGCCAAAGTGAGTTGAAGAGAGTAAAACCTACAATAAATGACACAAGCGTCCAACCCTTCTCGAATGAAATGCAAAAATTAGAGGAAAGGACAGACGCACTTCAGGAACGAATCAAGGCAATCCAAATGGACACTAATAAAAATACAAAAGGGATTATTAACTCCAACATTACAGCATTACCAATTTATAACAAAATTGAAACAAATTTGAAAGTTCGTGAAGGAATGACCGATCGGGATAGCTATTCCAGTGGAGAATCAGAAAACATTTCGCGTGAGAAATTTTCACCATGTAGCAGCGGGAGGACAGAATATGCAAGCTCCGTGTCATCACCCGATCACAAAATTAGTGGCGTTCACATCATGCAAGAAGAAAAAAAGGAGACAGGCTCACCGAAACGTTCAAATTATAAGAGCCATGAAACATTGCTATACGAACTGATAAACACAAATAACAATAAAAATAGAATTAAAAAATTTATTCAGGAATCTGAGGGGAGGCAAAAATTATGTACAAATGGATGCAGCCAAGATGCCCCTCACATAAATGGAACAACTCATGTAAATACTATCTCTGTAAATGTGAAGACAACTGGGACGAATTCCCTTCAGGAAGAGTGTCACAATGAAAACGTACTAAATGACCAGCAAGAGAAATCTCAAAGAAGCACTTCAAATGGTCAAAAAAAGAACCTAAGAAAAAGCCATGAAACTTTGCTATATGAATTAATCAACGCGAATGATAACAGATTGAAAATTTTAAATTTCCTGAAACGATCCGACAGACGAGAAGATAGTTTCATCCAAAGGGGCGATGCGGAAAAGAACTACCCCAAACAGAGTGAGCACGAAAAGAATCGTTTAACGGAGGAAGCCATTAAAATTATACCACACATATTGGAGGTCCCACCTCCCTTACCCTCCCACGCAACCAGTGCAAAAGCACCTATGACGAAATGTATACTGCTCGAATCGAAATCCACTCGACCCATCAAAATAGTGGAAAACAAAAATGCTCTAAAGTATAGAATTTCGAGCAAATACCACAATAAATATGGACCCCAGAAGGAGATCAAAGCACTGACGACTAAAATGAAAAGCGTGAAAGAAATGAAGCAAAAGGAAAGAATCACAGTATGTGACAAAATTAAAAATGGACACAAATTTATGGCGAATAAAAAAGAGGAGAGAAAACTGTCTGACGTGCAAATGTGTGGTGCACCATGTGAGGTAATTCGTAGACCCCCTAACAGTAAAGTCATCTCCAGAGGGAAGGAAACCCAGAAAAAGCAAATTGTAATACCAAAAAAATGTGGAAGGGATTATTTAATTTTAGAGAAATTGAAATGTGGAACCATCGAACATGACATTCCGAAACGCCCCAGAGGTATAATCATCAAAACAGTCCATGTTAAGCATAGAAATGAAAACAAGAAAAATATTCCTTCAAACAATTTGATCATTAAAAAGCAAGTAGACAACCGACCAATAAAGAGCACACATGCAGAAGTTGCGTCGAAAGTTCCTATCCACTCGCACATGCAAATGATCCAATCTCCAATGGCGGACCAGAATAGAGAAACTACCAACGAGGTAAAAATAAAAAAATGTCCCATCATCCAACAACTTATCCCTATCAAAAATGAGCAAAAAACGAAAGGGGAAGTTCCACAGCAACAAAAAAATAGCAAAGAAATTGTTGAAAAAATACTTCAAAGGGACAAAAAACATTGCGTCCAAGATAGAATCATAAAAGAAGACCATACTGAACATAAACTTAGCACCACCACAGACAGAGACGAAAAAAAAAGAAAGTTACTCTCTCGTTCAGATGCTAGCACAAAGATTAAAGCAAGGAAGGTGCAAACTGAAATTACTTTCAAGAAAATCAACATACAAATGATTACCACAAATTGGGAAGACAAAATTGAGAAAAATGAACAAAGTGGCAAAAATGAAAAAGGGAAAAGAGTTAACTCTGCTCCTGATGTAGAAGTAGCATTCAACGAAGAAAGGAAATTCTCAATTGTTAACCCACATAAAAAGGTGGATACAGAATGCAGCCATATATTACTAGAAAATAAAAGCAGGCCACATTTTACCAATCCAAAGGAAGAGGCCTCTCTTTATGTGTTAAAAAAAAACGTTCAAAAAATTTCCCTCAATAAAGACATCCAAATGAGTTTCTCCTTTTATGTAAGCAAATTCGTTGTGAACCGCCCAGTGGGAAAATACCTATTTAGCGCATTCTCGAACAGAATGTACATCCTGCTAGCCACTTTTCACTTGAATGAAGTCCTCCACTTTGAAGAATTAAAAGAAAAAAAACTAGCAAAAAAACAGAACAATATCTCACGTGAAGGGGGAAATATTAACCTCTCATCAGCAGCACAAGCACTCACAAAAATGAAAACAATGTTTACCATTCATTTCTACCAAATGGAAGGGGCACACTCTGTAAAGAAATGGACCACTATTACAGTCCAACATTTAGAGGTCTATCACTGGAGTGGTAAAAAGGCTAACCTAATGATAATGCACAGACAAACAATATGCCTTAACAACGTGGAAGATATAAAACTAATCCGCCAAGTGAAACGACACCTAGCAAAAGTAGACATTGCAACAAAGGAAGAATTAATAGGATCCTCCACATGGCTTAAAGCAAAAGTGCACTCAAATCATTACGATGCAGGAAAAGGAAAAAAAAAACATATTAACACCGAGAGAATGGGATGTGAGAATAAATTTCTCCACAGTACTATATTCATTACAGTTCCACTTGTAAAATGTACCGTAAAAAGTATTATCCTGTCAAGAGAGGAGAGGAAAAAAGGAAAAAAAAAAGAACCAATCAAATGGTCGCATTACCTAGACATAGTAGGGTTAACAAAACTGACTTGCACACAGAGGAATATACCAAACAGTTCCTTCACTACATGTTCAAAGAAATCAATCGGAGGTAGACACATATGCACATGGGATCTTCCAGGAAACGGAAAAAACGCCCCATTCGAAGAATCAAGGAAGAAAATAGTTCCTGCAAAATTTAGTGAAATGCATTATGAAAGTACAACATTATATATGGACAATAAGGTTGCTTCAGATAAAGTCCAGAGAAAAAAAATATGCGCTAATCTACGCACAGAAGGAAATAAATATGTGCTAGCAAAGAAAGAAAATTATGAACTTGAGGGGATTATTCCCGTTGTACAGGAAGAGGCAGATTCGCAAATCACAGCGCAGGGGGTTTTGTCAAATGTCGATGAAGAAGAAGGCAGAATTACGTCAACATGTCTCACAGACAGGAATATAGAAAATCCGGAGAAAGGTGTATTTACCATAAAGAGGATTATACGTGAAGGATTCCTTGAAGGCAAAGAGACGCTAATGATTGAGGACCTAAAGGAGGGTTATCAACAGATGGAAAGTGGGAACCCGGTTCAGTTAACATATGAGAACCTATTCGAGCTGAAAAGTGGGACCCCGGTTCAGTTGCCGCATACGAATGATAACAGAATGACAAACCAAACTACGCAACCACCCAACGGAGACATCGAAAAAGAAATATTCACAATCAAACAACTAATAAAGGAAATTCTCACAGAAATGAAAAACGGACTTGTGAAAGAAGCAAAAACGAAAAAATCCAAAATTTTCAGAAGGAAAAAATCGCGGCTTAAAGAAGTTAATATAAATTCTGACATAAGCAATTTCAATAAAAAGGGCTCAAAACGGAAAGATGGAAAGGGCACCTCCATTGAAAAGGTAAAAAAGAAAAACATAAATGTAACTGCCCTTTTTAGCAAAATGTTACCATCCTCCTTGGAAGTAGAACGGATAACGAATACACAGGAAAAGGATTGCCTAATGGAAATATCAATTGAGGAAGATGTTCAAACATCTACTCGCGAAGTTACGGCGATGTCGGATGTAAGCGGTGAATGTGAAGTCCTAGTGGGAGCCGGGTTAAGTTATCATAATGAAGACATGATGATGGAATATGTGCCTTACCGAAATGATGTTATTGTGGGGCATCTTCTCAGTAACAAAACCGCTGCTACTATGGTGGAAGATGTACACGACCAAGAAAATTTGATGCTGATGGAAAATGTAAGTGAGCACATTGACGTCATGGTGGTAGAGGACGCAAGTAAGGGGAGTGCGCCCATCATGGTGGAAGATATAGGTAGGAATAATTTCCCCATTATGGTAAATACTACTAGCAAAAACGCCTCCCTCCCATTGGACGATCGACAGTGCCAAATCGAAGTGCCACACATCGTGGATGATCTAGTCAGAATGTTGGAGAATTACGAACCAAGTAACGAAAACAAAAAGGATGATACTCCCTGTAGAGACCCAAAAAAGGAAGAAATACGAAAGGAAATTAAAAAGTTAATTGAAATGGTAAAAGAACTGAAGCAAGAATGTACGAAAGAAATGGAAAAGGAAAAATCCATGATAACATATTTGGAAGAAACGAATGGCAAGGCACAAATAATAGACCTACCTTTTACGCAGGATGGAGCCATGTTAGAGGACTCACCAATGCACATTTTAACCCTTCAAATGAGGGAGGAAAAAATAGAAAAGGAATTTCAAAATGGGATGATAAAAGATCACGAAGGAAAACAGTCTTACATACCTGATATGAACAAAATAGCAACCACACTGCCCGAACAAATAGACCTAAAGAAAAAGTTAAAAACTTGCAACGATTTGGACAATGTCAAAAGGAATAACGCCACTAGACATTCTTCAAGACAAAAATGTACCAAAAAAAAAAGCATATTCAACGAAAGAGTCAAAATGAAGCTAATGATGCGACAGAGCCTCAAAATGGGCATTTCGAACGAGAGAAAAGAGAGGAAGAGGAAAGAAAAGGAAAAAATGAAGCAATTTTTAAAAGATATTTTAAACGCGGAAACAATTAGGATATTTCTGAACAATCAAGTTGCTGAAAATGATCTACACGAGCATCCAAGAAAAAGAAGGTCACCCTATGTGACAGCAGAAGGGGAATACGTGAACGCGCGCAGTGAAACCGCTACATGTGTAAAAATGGATATGTGTACCCATTGGCCCACAAAATGTGTAAATCCCTTAAGTGTTAACCCCCCATCACCAAGTGCTCAAATACCTCAACTCAGCCAAAACATTCTTGACAGAATAGACCTGCCCACGCCAAACGATGCATTCGACGAAAACACCATCCAAGGGAAAGAAACTGCAAAGGAGGGAAAACAAAATGAAACTTCCATCATCACCACATTAGAAAGAGACGAAAAAATAAAGAAACTTATGAGCAAGAAAAGGGTGACATTAAACGAAAATTTAGCAATGAAAAGAGCATTTTTCAATACACAGAAAAAAGCGGACAGGGAAAACATTACCGATGATTTCTTCTGTTAATGCTCGTGATAGTACGCCAAGGGGGGGAAAAAAAAAGAAAGTCATCCGATCCTCCATTCAATTTTGCAAAACTTAAGAGCGCATACTTAATTTTCCTTTAACGCACGTCAAGGTGACGGTACATATATGTCCCGAGTAGGTAACACAAAAGTGGGCTATATGAGCCATACATTAAAAGGAATAATAAAAAAAAAAAAAATATAGATAAAATCTAAGAGTAAAGAGAAAAAAAAAAAAAAAAAAAAAAAAAGGAGATAAAATAAATCAGAGTAAACAGTATCTCCGCATGTATCCTTTTGGATCATATCATACATTGCGCAAAATTACCAATTCTATTTGTACCTTCACGTGTACATTTAAGTGTGCATAAAAATTTAAAAGTACATGTACGCATTCTTTTACTTATACGTACCGTGCACGCATTTCTCTGCTCGTACGTAACGTGTACGCACATATATATTTCTCCCCCGCGGGGTCCAAAATTTTGCGAGCTAACACCCACTCACATGTATACACTTACGAGTGTGGGCAGGGCATTACAAAAAAAAAAAAAAAAAAAAAAAAAAAAAAAGAACAAACAAGATATGCTTATCGCGTACGTTTACGTGGAGGTGTACATATTATGATCGTTCGTCAAAACACGAAGCGAAAGAAAAAAGGAAAGAAAAACGCTAAATGTAAAAAGTAGTTAGCTGAACGGTGACAAGTAACCAAGCAAACAAGCAAGCGAACAGTCAAAAGGATAAAGCGGAAAATACAGAAACCCTGAAACTTTTGCTAACGAAAGTATGTGTGTAGTGCAATCGCCCAGAGAAAAGAAACAAATACGCCTTGTATACTCACCTCCTTTTCGCTTAATCAGAAGAAAGGCGAGAAAAGGGAAAAGATGAAAACTCCGCTACTTCGTGCATGTGCATCCAAAACTGAAGTAATAAGAGACCAAAAAAAAAAAGAAAAAGGGAGAGCCTACTTAGTGTGAGTATACTGCATAAGGAAGAGAGGGAGGTAGAAAACACGGAACAAGTTGTAGTTGGGAAGTACCCTATATAGAGCCAGGTAAAGGACGGACAAAGGAAGAACAAGTCGTGAACGCCGCTAGCAACACTAACAACGCCAACGCCGCTCACAATGGATGCAACAGTAAGCGGCAAGAATCCCGAGGGCACGCAGAGCAATCACCATGACAAGGACGCGAAGAAGTGCGTGAATAAGTATTCCAAGAAATGCGCAGAACAAAGGGATGAAAAACACGACGCTGTGAAGGAGAGTGCCACCACCACACTGGAAGAGAAAAAGGACTTGAAATATCAAAAGAACCAATTCGGAATCAGATTGTACGATAACGACCTAAAGTACAGTGATGACATTCAGACGATAATAAAAAAGGTTATTAACGAAAAGAATATCCATTTTTTCAAAAAGTACTCTTCCTTCCTCCTTTACCTAAGCAACGAGGTGGAGTACATAGACATCGATGATCGGAGTAAGCTACACAAGAAGGAAGCCAATGATGAAAACACCAAGGTGTTTTTTAAAATTCAGCTCACTCCACATAATATGAGCATTATTTATAATATACTGGACAGAAAAATGATAGAAAAAATATTATCCTTATGTGAAAATAAATACAAAAAAAGCAAAACCTCCATCGGATATGCAACAGATAAACAGGAAAATTACAAAATTACAAATTCTTCCAACAGAACAAGCTCTACAGTATTTCTATATACAATTAGAGATCGATCCATGATAGAGCAAAATCAAGTAGATAGCGAAAGCTCTATCGTCTACACAAAGGATGAAAGTATTATGGACTTAGAAAATACCATATGCAATTTAGTTAAAATACCATTATGCTATCTGGAACCCCTAGCCATTGTAAAATATGAGAAAAATAATTACTTCAATGTACACCATGATGGAACCTTTAGAAGAGCTACTCTTCTAATATACCTAAACGACGTAGACCAAGATGGGGAAACCATTTTCCCTCATTATAATTTATCCATCAAACCTATTCAAGGGTCTGGTATTTTTTGGTACAATAACATTCCCGTGGAAGATGATTATGCCATTACGTATTGTGTAAACCGGATAAACGAAGTTAATGAGAAAGAAAGATTGAAAACTTTTCAAAATTTGGAACCCAATGTGAACTCCTCCACTTCGTCACTGACACAACCCACGGCGACTGTACAATCCTCCCCTACAGAAGACAACCACAGTGCCAATTTTTCCTCATCTAAATGTATACCCCCCAATTCCACCACCACGAATATGAACAGCACAAATTTGAACACAACAAATGTGAACACAACAAATGTGAACACAACAAATGTGAACACAACAAATTTGAACACCACAAATCTGAACACAACAAATTTGAGCACAAACGGAGATGACCTCTCCAGTACCTACAAAAATCCCATCAACAAAACGGTGGACCTAATTAATTTTTTGAAGGATAAGTCGAATTTAGAAAAGTTCTCCATCGATATAATTAATGATGAATTGGGAAACATGTACATCGCTGATATGACTATGTTGCACAAGGCCAACAAAGTTTCGGATGAATACAAATATGTAATAAATTGTTTTTTCAATATTAATATAGTTAGGAATGTATGAACATTGAGCCTGCTAATTCCTTTCTGTGTGTGTACACTTTGCTCCTCATCCTTTGAGGAGGCACTAATCAGGCAGTTCGTGTTCAACTCGTCCATGCCGTACATGAACAGTATGGGGCCAAGTTGAACCACTGGACATCGTAACTTTACATAGAATGGATACCATCAAGTGAACTAAAAAGAAGATAGCATTCCTTTTTTCCAGTGAAAACAGGAAACAGTCGGGGATGATGCACCTTCCCCTGGAGTATAGCAACAATTGGGGAGTGCGTGCGGGTTGGAAAAACACAGAACAAGGGGGAAACGCATAAACGGGCAATTGCGCAGAAAAAAAAAAAAAAAAAAAAAAAAAAAAAAAAAAAGCGGAAGAGCCCAAATGATCAAATGACGTTACTTAAAAATGTTTCTGATATACGGATACCAAAAGGATATTTCGCATTTGTACACACACGCGTAATGTCCACAAGAACTTGGATAACATATCTACTTGGAATTTAGCTTGACACATTTTTCTCCACTCTTCTGTGATGTATTACTGCTGCATTTCCACTAAAACCTGTTTATAATTATCTCAAACCGGTGTGCAAAAGTGTCATGTGCAAATGAGCAGACACGAAGATTACACCACACCCCCGCACGCAATGATTCCCATGGTCTATACTCCATTTTCCTCTAATTAAATAATTTGCGTATGTTTTATCACACTTTATTTAACCGTGCAGTACTGTACGTCGCTTTGCAGTATTTCCCCTTTTTTTTTTTTTTTTTTTTTTTTTTCTGTCCTATAATTAAAAACGTTTCATGATATACTCATTCATACGTTTTTTACGCTTTTTCTTTTTTTCTCCTTGTGTACATAACTTGTATGAATTTTTCTTTTCCGCCATTCGGGTCATTTATTTATTCTCCATTAAGCTGTAAGTTTATGTCGTGACCTGGATGGCGGCGCGAATTGGTTATCCTTCCCTAATACGACTTAACAAAAATTTGTTCAATCACCTAACAGTTCTACAAGGCCCTTCCGACGATATCTGGACGATTATGTAAGAATGGCCACATCATCGGGTGTACTTTTCCTAATGTACAATCTACGAAAAATAGGAAGAATGGGAAAAAAATTGTTAGCAATAACAAACCATTAATTTGTAGCGCTCATGTACATTTGTATTAACTGCGCTCTTCACTAGTAACAAGGGGGGAGTGTAAGAACTAGGTGTAAATTAAGCATTCCACTATCCCTCCTTCTACAAATAATGATAGAGGTGCATATGACTTAACGCCCCACGAATCTGTCCATGCCACAGTGACATGTGCCATTTTTCAGACATTTCCATTTACCGGCTTCAATGTTTCTGGTTTTATCTTGTGGTGCAGAATATTCTTATCGACATCTTCGTCAATCTCGCCAATTAAAGTTCTACGGATGGGGAAAATAAAATAGAAGCAAGTGTAGCAGTTGCAAAAGGGGGAAGATATGCTACACAAAAAGGAAGAATGGTTCACAGTTCGAGTTGGCCATCTTCCAGACAAGGCTTTTTTTTTTTTTTCCAAATTACACGGTGTCTCCTCGTATGATGTAGAGGCCCAAGCTTATTTTCTCAAGGGATTCTTTATAAATCCTCTCGTAGCAATTGCCAAGGATGATGTTGGTCGTTTGGTCGAAGCCCTTCAATTTGCCCGTAAAAATTCGACTATCATTCGTTATGACTAATATTTCATCTGCATGAGGGGGAAAAAAGAAAAAAATTATAACATATTTGAAGCATGCAACTTTGTAAGTTCCTCCATTGTTATCTACCAATGGGGGGATTTTTCCGTTTTCCCCTACTTTCTAAATACGATTCGATGTTTATAGACGCCATGGTTATGCAGTTGTGTGGTTTTCCGATAGCGGTGAAGCTTAATTCCGTGGGGACAAATACAGGTTTAGCAGTTCTACAATCCAAGCAGGAGAAATCACCAGGGTTAAAACGTTACGTACAGGTGTTGCGGAAATTTGTTTTTTACAGCAGTGATTTTACATACGTGGGGTTAATTTCCCAACCTTATTTTGTGCTGCGCCAAATTTGGTTGGAGGTATGTTCCTCCACGTTCTTCCAATCAAGCGAAACAACTTCGGTACTTCCGTCAAGCTTCACCTTCACTATCATTAACAAAGCAAATCTTTGTAATTTTACAAACGACTGAAAATAAATCCCACTGGATGTTTCTTCCCTCGTAAAGGTAACAGACCTGGAGACGCCCAATGGTGTTTCCAGTCTTGATATTATGAAGATGACCTCTTCAGCGCGTTTTAAAATGTGTTGGTAATTTTATCAGAAAAAAAAAAAAAAGTTATCTCTTTTAAAATGACAAACATGTGCATATTCGCATACAAATATGCATATATTTTTTTGCATATTTCTGCCCACATGCTACATATAATTTTTCATTCTTTTTTCACATTTTATTTCTCACCCTTTCGGATTTATTTACAATTTAAAAAAAAAAAAAAATTTTATTTTTTACATAAAATGGGTTGACCTTTCGCCGTTCTCTCATGCACATATTCGGACGCAGCGATTTGCAAAATGGAAAAAGGTTCGTTCCTTTTTCCTGTGCAGTCCCTAGAAGGGCTGGTCACTCGAGTTGTTAAGCAGACTGAACCCCTACAGGAGATGACATTCATACGGCTCATCCCTTACCCATAGAAAAAAAAACAAAAAAGAGGGAAATATTGTGCGCACCTGAACACCATACAGGGGTATTATTGCCGTTCACGCAGGAAAGGCACCTGCCTTCTTTTCCTCCACCTGGTAAACACAACATCGCACGAAAAAGGCGAAGTGGTTACTGGTCATCCTCAGAAAAACGATTACCCTTTTCACCCATATTACAACTTACACACTTCAATTAGTTACATGGGAGAGTACCCCGTTCCCACTTCAAAGAGACTTATCATGAATTGAACAACGCAGCATCTGCACATGCGGACAACGATTGGCAAATTTCGACTTCGTGAGTGGTACACCATCACCCAAAATGCGTCAATGCGGTAGTGGCTTGCCCCTATTCATGTAGGAACCCCATTCAAACCAGTTTCGCAAAAGGGAGTCCTCAACTGTGATAACTCCCTTTTGGGGGGTAGCTAAAAGGAGAGGCGCAGAACAAAGGGCGAAACTAAGGACGCAGTCTTATATATATATATATATATATTTATATATATACATTTCCATTTGAAAGGTTGCTAAAATGGTTTGTCACACAACACGCGTGGTTCTAAAACGTGTTCACTAAAAATATAGCAACGGGGATACCACTATCACTCCGTGTGTGCAAATGTTCAAACATCGCGCATTGCAACCCCCGTATGACAACACAGCTCCTTACGGTAAAGATGCTCCGATTGAGCAAAAGGTAGCGCAATGAATAAAAAAAAATTACCACAAAAGCGCGGGCACCAATATGCGATACGTCTAAAAATGTACGCGCACGCATATCTATACTCCCGCCATTGCAAAAAAAAAAAAAAAAAAAAAAAAAAAAAAACTATAAGCCTATAAATTTTTAGGGTTCAGTAAAATATTAGAGCTAGCTGGAAAGTAAGTAACATTTTTGGACTTACTTAAATTCTCAGCTATTTCTTTAGCTGCTTCTAACTTCCTAATTTCAAGTAAACTATTTCCATACTCTTTAACAGCTGAGGAAATTAATTTAGCTGCCTCCGCTTCTCCCTGGGCTTTAATAACAGCGGCGATTTTCTCTTGTTCAGTTTTAGCTACGATAAACTTCACTCGCTCACTTTCCTGCTGAGCCACCTGCTTATCTTCGATAGCCTTTGCAAATTCTTTTCCATAGCTGAGGTGTGTAATAGCTACATCGTCCAACAGGATGTTAAAATGTTTGGCTCGTGCCGTGATGCTTTCTCTGATTTCTTTCGAAATTTTATCTCTTTGAGTTAGTAGTGATTCTGCGTTGTACTTTGCAACAACTGCCTTCAGCACTTCATTTCCTATGGACGGTAAAACGCGCTCATCGTAATCGGGCCCCAGCGTACTATGTAAGTAGGGCAACTGCTTTGTGTGCGGTCTAAAGAGTAGCCTCAAACTGAGGGTAACAATTTGTAGGTCTCTCGTCCCCGTTGTCGTATTTATCACCTTGGGCTTCATTTTTATATCATATATGTACGGAGTTTGGAACCATGGGATGTAGAAATGGCTTCCTTCTCCGTAAGTATTCTCGCTTACTCCTCCAAATCGATTAAACATTACGCACCTTTCTCCTCCATCTACGTCATAAATGAAAGTGTAAGGAATTAAGCTCAGCCCCCCCGCTACGACACTCAGCCTACCGACAGACGACAGCAGTTTTTCCATTTCACAGGGGGAGCGGTGAAAGCGTATTACGATAAAAGTAGAGAGGTCGTTCGATGCTGAAGCGTGTAAAGATGGCAAGGAATATCTAGTAGAGCTTCCTCCACAAGTTGCTTCATTAATTTGTACGAGTGGAAAAGCTTGGGACGGCTATACCCTTCCTTTGTAGATTCCTTAAACAAGCAACTGTTGCAATTTCAAGCCCTACAATTTACGTTCCAATTTGTATGCGTATTCCTATCTGTGAGTACACGCTTCTTTCTGCGTTACAATTATGTGCGTCAAATCTGAAGCGCCATTAATGATACTGTTGCGTGCGATTAATAGAAAAAAAAGGTGATTAAATATATGGGTGGTTAAGATCGCTGATGAAGTGTTATTTTTAAAGGGGAAAAAAACGTCAAAAGGGGGGAGTGCGCAAAAAAAAAAAAAAAAAAAAAAAAAAAAAGAGGGCGCAAAAATTGCAGAACCATTTTTCACCGTTGTTACATAATGTGCTATATGATGCCCTTAAAATACCCGAAAAAGAGCAAAGAGGCGAACTGGAAAAACTGCACGTAAATACATATGTGCCCCCCTTTGGTGAATTGAATACAATAGCGCATACGCATCATAGTTGGAGTGACCTTCTCCCGAATTAATCAACTCACAGCACCTTTATTTTTCTTCATCCTATTTAACCCATCCAGGGAGTATTACAATTTATTTGTTTTAAAAAAAAAAGAAAAAAGCAAGTGCGTACGTTGGATGTACCAATGTGTTTTCACGTGGATGCATATCCTGCCAGTTGAGGTAAGAAAAAAAATTTTGTTCTGTAGATGGGGGATAATCTCCCACTGCGGCCAAAAAAAAATCGAGCAAGTGGCGAAACGTGCATTGTCGCGTCTTTATGTAGCTACCCACACATAAGTAAAAATTATAGGAGAGTATAATATAACTTTGGAATGAACCTCCCCCCCACACACACACACACGTCAGCCCTCTTTCCCCATTCCGACGGGTTAGCATTTTAAATCAAATAAAACAAACAAAAAAATTAAACAATATTATAAAATGAATAAATTTAGAAATTAGAAAAAATTGCGAGCCAATTAATAAATAAAATTATGCGGAAAATAAAAAAAAAGGGGGCTTGAATCAATCAGTGCAATTTAGTTAGAAACTTCTTCTCCATGACAACCGGCTTTTGTCCTATGTTCCTCATTTAATCCCTCTGGTTCATCGGATTATCGGGCGACTTCTTAAACTGAAAAAATGGAAGAAGCAAATGACGAATGTAAAATTTTGGTCAGTTGATTAATGCCAGGCCTGGTAGTTCACTCGAACATGCACTTGCGTCTATCCATGTTGACATACATAAGTGTGATCACTTCGAGCCAGAGGCATCCAATGGACAGAACGAATTAACCGTTTTGCCATAATAATGAACCCTCCCCCAAAGAAAAAAATAAATAAATAAAAGGTACCTGTTTCCATAATATTTGCTTGAACTGTGAGAGCTTCAAACCCTTGTACTGCTCCTTAATAAGCGGCAGATTTTCCTCCTCGAATTTTTTATAGGCCTGGTAAAGTCAAAAAAAAAAAAAAAAAAAAAATTGCCAACCACAAACCATCCTATGTTTATATGATACCAAATGGACAAAATAATTCCCCCTTTTTTGTATCATAGTTGCACAAAAAAAGGAAAAAAACGGAACAAAGGAGAAGGCGCATTTTCTTCTTCCACTTACAACTTTCACTTTTTTGGTTCTTTCGAATGAGACATTATCCAACGCAGAAATGGCGTTATCGATTCCAGTTGCTAAGAGAAAAAAAAAAAAAAAAAAAAAAAAAAAAAGATGAAACACAGATGGGAAACAAAAGGGTAACACAAATGTATACGTGCCTTCCAGCCATGTGAAACTACACCGTGGAGTGTGTACAATTGGAGCGTTACAAAGAAAGGCCTCTCCCCCCCCTCGACGTAAATCCACAATATATATATGCTTCTCTGCATTTCATCTAGAAATAGTTTCCCCCATCGATGCTTACCATTTATGTACTCATCATAGTCGTTAATCTCGTCCCTCATGATGTGATTGATGTTGTCCTCCAGCTCCATCTCGTGTACATTAAGATTATTCTAAAGAGCAAAAATGGGAAAAAACAAAGTAAAAAAAAAAAAAAAAAAAACATAGGAAGATGAAACGTAGCACAGTTCTTATAGTAGAACAATGTGTTAAATGACTACGTGAGTGCACGCTCTCAAAATTACGACTCGAAAATTTCGAGTTTATATGTGCCTCCCTTACCTTTTTTTTCTTATCCTCCTGAATTTCTTTCTTCTTCTCCTCGATGAGCCTTTGCAAGATTTGCGCCTGGGTCACCTTGGAATTGGTAGTTTTCTGGGGGGGGTAAAAGGACAAGTGGGCATAACATGGAAAAGTTGCACGTAATGGGAATAAGTGCAAAATCATAAAGGAGCAACTATGCCCATAAATATAGTTAACGCATTCATCATAATTGGAAAAAAAAAAAATAAATAATACAGACACAATGGACACTGATCAAAATGCAACAAAGCAACTTAGACGGTTTATGGAAAAAAGGAAATTTCGTTGCGACACATTCCCTGCAAATAAACTTACACTTTCTTTGTTCGACTTGAGAGCCTTTTCTTCTTCTCCGTACAATTCCCTTAATTCTTTTTTCCTGTCAAGTTTCTGTTGCCTTTTACTTTCGGCTTCCATCTGCGATAATAGGAAGAGTGGGTGCATATAGGGGCCAAAGACCAAAAAAAAAAAAAAAGTAAGCTAGCAAAGTTGGAAAAGAAGAAAAAACGTGGGGCATGTCAATGACCACACGATGCGTGAGGTGGCGCGGACTTACCTTCCTCTGAATTTTCGCCTGGGCCTTCTTATCATCATCCCTCCAGTACTCATCCAACTTCTTCTCCTCTAGCTCCTTCTGCTTCTTGTCTTTTTCCATTTTTTTCCGCATCCTGGCTTCAATTGCCCTCGAATTTCCAGCCCCCCATTGCGGCATCTTCGAAATATATATCTGGGTAAGTAAACTTGGAGCCTCAGGAAGAACTCACAAAAGAAGTGACAATCTTAGAAAAAATATCAAACTCAACAAATTTATTCACTCCAAGTGTGTGCTAAAAATGACTTAAATAAATTTTAATACGTAATATACCCCTTTACAAACACGGCTGTGCAACATTTGCTCGCCAGCCTGAGAATCATCTACATTTATATATATGCCTTAAGGAGAAATTACAGAATTTCTCTGTTCTCCTTTTCGAAATTTCAAGAAATCTTGAAATATAATTTTTTTCAACCATAATATATATATATAAATTTTTTTTTTTTTTTTTACATTTTTTAAATTGTACAATTAGCTGCAATTTATGATGAATCCGTATCGGATTAAAAAAGTCACGCGCGGTAGGAGGCGAACAAATTTGTGCCCGCTTGGAGGCCGCGCTGAATCCGGCGTTTGCGTTTTTGTAACTCTCTGGGATGGATGGCCCATAATAAAATCGCATGATATACAGAAAATATATGCAGCACTTCATATCCTCACTAGCATCCTTTGTAAGCATTTTTGCCTACGCCCATAGGATCGGTCAACACATCGAAAAGGGGGAAATATACCCCCCCCTTTGGGATTTTAACAAAATTAGTCATCTTTGACAGGCATTCCATCCACGAATTCTTTGTCGTAAAAATGGAAAAAAAATAGAAACGACCATGATGAATGCGCAGAAAGTCATCGCAAACACAGGTGCGGGGGGCACACGAAGCCGATGACGGACTCCACGGGTGGAGGAAGTGTGCACATCACATGGCGCAAAAATGTACATGTTAAATGGAAACCTCTCAACACCAAACGAGTGCGGCCAACTGTAGATCTACTACCGGAAGTCCCGCAAGCAGCTTAATTATTATCTTCCTGAAAAATAGACTCCTCTATGCGGAGAAATGTTCCCACACCAATCACAAATAAAACTAACATTGCCATAGAGAAATTATCAATTTTACTTGAATAAAACATGGGCCGAGTTGCGTCTACAGAACGAGCAAAAGAGACAGCACATTATGGCTGTTAATTCGGGAAAAAACACAGAAAAATGAGATAAAAAAAAAAAAGGAAAGGAAGGAAATATTTCGGATACAAAAGTAGGATTTCGGTTTTAGGGTTTATGTTCCGTCTTTACAACTCCTGGCGTAGGGTTCAGGATTTATTGTTTCAGTGTATAGGAGTAAGATTCCGGGTTTAGGGTTCTGGGTTCAGTTCTCAGGGGTTAGGGTTCTGGGTTCAGTTCTCAGGGGTTAGGGTTCTGGGTTTAGTTCTCAGGGTTTAGGGTTTAGGGTTTAGGGTATGGGTTCAGGATTTAGCCTATTGGTTTAGGGTTTAGGGTTTAGGGTATGGGTTCAGGGTTTAGCCTATTGGTTTAGGGTTTAGGGTATGGGTTCAGGGTTTAGCCTATTGGTTTAGGGTTTACAGTTTAGGGTTCACAGCTTAGGGTTCATAGTTTAGGGTTTAGGGTTCATGGGTTTAAGGTTTAGGGTTTAGGATTTTAGGTTTTGGGTTTAGGGTTTAGTGTTTAGGGTTCAGGGTTTAGAGTTTCAGGGTTTAAGTTTCAAGATTTAGCTTTTATGGTTCCCGATTAGGGTTTTAGGGCTTAGGGTTTCGGTTTTAGAGTTCGGGAATTAGTATAAATGATTTTATATGTCTAAAATATATGTTTTTATTATAATAATTTAAGTAAGACCATCACTGTAAAATTCAAACTAAAACGTGCACAATGAATTCTGAGCCCTGAACCCTAAACCTTAAAGTATAAACCAATACGCTAAACCCTAAACCCTAAACCCTAAACCAATAGGCTAAATCCTGAACCCATACCCTAAACCCTAAACCAATAGGCTAAACCCTGAACCCATACCCTAAACCAATAGGCTAAACCCTAAACCCTAAACCAATAGGCTAAACCCTAAACCCTAAACCAATAGGCTAAACCCTAAACCCTAAACCAATAGGCTAAACCCTAAACCCTAAACCAATAGGCTAAACCCTGAACCAATACCCTAAACCCTAAACCTTAAACCCTAAACCCTAAACCCTAAATCCTAAACCCTAAACCCTAAATCCTAAACACAAAACCCTAAACCCTAAACCCTAAACCCTAAACCCTGAACCCTGAACCCTGAACCCTGAACCCTAAACCCTGAACCGTAAACCGTAATCCCTAAATCCTGAACATATACTCTACAAACATTAACCCTAAATCTTGATCCTACTTTAACCATAAACCTAAAACCTGATCCTACATTCACCTAAACACTAAACCCTGAACCCTAAACACTAAACCCTGAACCCTAAACACTAAACCCTGAACCCTAAACACTAAACCCTGAACCCTAAACGCAGAAGCCTGAAAACCCGAAACCCTAAATTCGGAAACTCTTTTTATATTGTATTGGTCCTACTATGGTATAGATATGGCGAATATAATAATAAGCATATATGGTTGTTTGTGAGGGTCTTTGTAGGGCTAAGGGAGATGAAGTGCCTTATTAGAAATACCTTCGGGTACTATATAAGGGGAATGTTTTTCACATTTATAAAAATTTTTTTCATTTGGGTGGAAAAGAAAAAAGTGTATATTTTTTTTTTGTTGTATCAATTTAAAGTAATTTTTTACAATTTTCATTTTTTTAGTAGGGAGGGGGAAGGAAAAAGTTATATCATTTAAAAGGAAGAAAGGAAGAATAGTATCTTCTGTGGATAGAAAAGAGGAAGTTTTTTTTTTTAAAGTAGGCTGAATGTATTATAGTCTTTTTAGGAAAGTAGGGGGTAAGAAGTACGTTCTTACGGGGGGAGAGGAAGGAAGAAATAATCTCATCTTTTTTTTCTTAAGGAATTGAAGGAGAAAGAAGTAATCCTTCTTTTTTTCCTTAAGGAATTGAAGAAGAGGATGTAATCTTTCTTTTTTTATTTAAGGGAAGCAAGGAAGAAAGTAATATCTTTTTTGTTTTAAATTTTAAGGGAAGGAAAAAAAAAGGACAAAATAATCCTTCTTAGAGGAAGGAAAAGGGCAAAATGATCTCTTCTTAAGGGAAAGAGAAGAGAAAAAACCTTCTCAAGGGAAGGAAGGAAAAAAGAAAAATAAACTTCTTAAGGAAAGTAAGGAAAAGGAAGTAATCTCTTCTTTTTTTCTTAAGGATAGAAAAGGAAGAGTAGGAAAGAAAGAAAAAAAGAAAAGGAAGGAAGGAGAATAAGAAAAAAGAAAGTAGAAAGGAAGAAAAGGGGAGGGGGGGAAACGGAAATTCCGCTTCTTACATCATTTTTTTTTCCGAATGAAATAACAATTCATTTCTAAACTAAATATATCAAAATAATAAAAACAGCGTTATTAGAAGATGGCACCAGTATCGGTAAGAAAAACGAAGGGAAGTGGAAAGGAAAAAGGATGTATATGGAACATAATGTAATAGGAATATATATATACATATACACATATATATATATTTATATACCTTCTTGTTTAGAGTGATGACGACCAACATTGTTTAAAGAAATTACCCTCGAAGGAGATATATGCTAAGTTCGATGGGGCTGCGAGTCCGTCTGATTGCAAATTTAAGGGAACTATAGACACTGATTTATGGATTTTTCCCCATCCGAAAGCGCGTAGGGAGGAAATTAAGAAAGGCTTGTGCTATGCTTCCAAGTTGGAGCAGAGTGATTCATTATACCATAAGTGTTGCGATTATGTTTATTATTGGATTGGTGATATTATGGAGGATAGGGAATATGGCAGTACTGCCTTCCTTAATGCAATATCAGTAGTTTATTATTATTTACAAAGGTACACACCCATGTGGAAATGTACTAACACATATCGCATCGTTGACAATAAAACCATTTTCCTTTACCTCAAGAAATTATTCGATTATACCCAAGACTATAAACACATACTGGATGCTATAACAATAGCAACCGCAACAACATCAGCAGGATTGAAAGATGGAAATAAATGTTTTGAAAAATATAGGGAATATGTGGAAGGTGCTCAGGGTGCTTGCAATGAACTGCAGGCAGCGTGTAATGGATCTCCACAGAATAATTATTGTTCTTTATACAAACAAGTTTGCAATCATAATAGTACCAAACCATCAGATCTGCTTAGTCAATTAACTGATGCGCAGAATAAGATAAAGCGGCCACAGGAGGAGGAGCAGGAAGAGGAAGTGGTCTATGGGGTCCCAGATTTAATGGTAAAAATTTTCCTATAACATATGTAGACATGCATCCATGTTACATACGTATGCATCCATATATACACAAATACATACAAATATGCACACACATATGTTGTCGTGCATATATATACATATGTATATGGTGATTATATACAGAATATGTATATATGTATATATATATATATATAACATATATATAGACATATATACATACTTATATGCATATACATATATATGCATGTATGTATGTTCCACACATTTTTTTACTTTTTCCAATGGCACTTATAGGAGGCACATTTAGATTGTCTCCCCTCAAGAATTATGTATAAGAAGTTCAATGAAAAGGGGGGCGAAGGCAAGTGCGAAAAAACTAAAATTCAAAGCGCGCAGACTGCTCTGGAGTCTGTGCTGAATGAACAAGGGTGTGATAAGGGATGTGCGGAAAAAGTTCTTTTTGCGTGGTGCTACATAAATGGACAAGTGAATGATAGTAGTGACCTCAAGTATGAGGAGCGCCATCATCTGTTCTATTCGTGGTTAGGGCAGGAACTGTTATCGCGTTCCACAGGGGGGGGTAGTTCATTTGGGACCGTTGCAAATAATGTTCACACTAAACTAGAACAGATGTTCACAGGTCAGGCGTGTGGGGACATGTGCAAGGATGTATACCTAAAAGAGAAGGAGGACGACGACGACATTTTCAAATACATTAAATTATTAGCTGAATATTTCACAGACTCCAAAAAGTTGAAAGAGCAATTAGGAAATGGTAGTGCTGAGAAGAAATGTGAAGAGGCCTATGATGACCACCTAAAACAAATTAAAAAAGCATGTACTGCTATACAAGAAAAATGTTCCAATGGTAGTGGGAATGAGCAATATTGTAAGTGGTTCAAGGAATACAATGAGAAAAATTGGGAAAGTGATGCTAAAAATTACTGTGATACTGAAACGCTGGAAAAATTAACATGCAAACCAGTGAAGTGGAACCAAGCCGGTTCTTCCGGTGCTGGTTCCCCTGTAACTTGCAATTCAGCTTCTTCGGAACTTGGAGACCAAGCTAAAAGTGCTAGTGCTCTTGGTGGTGACCCTGGAAGTGGTGTTGAACCTGGTGGCGTGGTTGGTGGTGTATTAGGTGCTGTAGGTCTACCTGCCGTTGCTTTGGCGTTATATAAAGTAAAACAATTATTATAATAGAAACATATATATACATATATACATATACACATATACATATGTATATACGTATTTATACATATATACATATATATATATGTTCTTCCCTTTTTTTTTTTTTTTTTTTTTTTTTTTTCAGTATACTGATGTATTTGATGGAATAAAAAAATCCCTCTTTGGTGGCAGTAATAATACAAGAGGAAGGAATAGGGGAAGAGAAAGAAGATCTACCATTGGACGTAATCATAATTTTGACGGTTTTGATTCTTCTACAATGGGAGATGATTCTTCCACCTTGGGTGGTGATGGTTCCACCACCCTAGGTGGTGGTGGTGGGGAATCGTCCACCTTAGGTGGTAGCTCCACCGATGTTTCTACCATCTATAATGATGATGATGGAGGACGACGTCGACCAACCGGAAGAACACGGACAGGAACAAATAATAGAAGACCAGGAAATATACGTTATTATGCTACGTAATATTCCTTCACTCTTTCCTTTTCTTCTTACTCCTTTTCTTCTTTCTTTTCTTTTTTTTTTTTTTCCTTTTCTTTTCCTTTTCTTTCCTTTTCTTTTTATTCCTTTTCCTTTTCCTTCTTTATTCTTTTCTTTTTTTTTTTTCCCTTCTTTGGTAACACACCGCGTGCTATTCTTAAAAAGAAAAAAGAAAAAAAAAAGAAAGGGAAAGAAAAGAAAAGGAAAAGAAAAGGAAAAGAAAAGGAAAAGAAAAGGAAAAGAAAAGGAAAAGAAAAGGAAAAGAAAAGGAAAAGAAAAGGAAAAGAAAAGGAAAAGAAAAGAAGAGTCAGGAAGAAAAGGTGGAAGAAAAAGAAGAAAGAAAAGAAGAGACAGGAAGAAAAGAAAAAAAAAAAAAGGGCTCTAAAATGAATTAAAGCCCGTTTACAAAATGAATCATTCGTGATGGGTTCTATTATCAGTTTTGAATAAATTTGTTTTATAATTTTTTTTTGAACAATGCTCTGTATATAACTTCGTTGGGTGTTGTGCGCCGCCCCCCTTTTTTCATATATATATTTTTTATCTTTTTTTTTTTTTTTTTTAAAACCATACGCACGTGTATTCCTGTGCATGCATTTGCGCGTGCTCCCGCAGGCTTACCCACTATTGTATGCACGTCTTGAGGGACCAATGTTGGGAAAGTGCATTTTCTGACTGAAAGCGAGGACGGAACAAAAAAAAAAAAAAAAAAGGGGAAAAAAAAGACCAGGCGAAAAATAAATAGCCAAAAGGTGACTGAATTAGTCTGCCATGTTAACAAATTACACGTACAATAGAGGGAACGAAGTTCCGCGCGTTAAGTAGCTAAGCAAATCCCCACCGCCGTGGCATCGCCGCTACACTACGAACAATTCAACACTGGCGGATGCGAAAACATTGATGTTGTTCTTTATCTTGGTCTTGCGCTTGATTAGCACGCTGGGCAATGTAACAAATCCGTGCGCGAAAATAAGGAAGGACCATCTGAGCTTAATGGATTGGTACGGAAGCAAAATATTCTTCATTATCCTACCTCCCGTTATAATATATCTTTTCCTGCTAGAATGGTCATTTGTACCATCAGACATGTAGTTATCCTCATCAATTAAATCTTCCAAATTGTCGGACGAAAGTACAGAAGAATCAGAGCTACCCTCGGACATATTATTATTACTATTATTATTATTATTATTACTATAGTACTCGTGCTCATTTTTGAATTTCAATTCGTACATCTTCTTTCTACTCTGTGTGTTCCTGGCTCCATCCCAACCGCTTCCCATGACAATACCTTTTTCCATTCTTCTCTCCCGTTGACTACGCCTACCCCTTTTCCTCTCGTACAGAAAAATTATAACTTCCTCGGTGATATTCGTCTCATTCGTAATCACCGATTCGACGACAAAAATTTCGTTACATTTTGCCGTTTTTTCATAAAAAAGGTCTATCCTTATTTTGCTTTTCTTCATGTCCTTCATTAGGGGATAGTGGTTCCCTTCCTTCCCGTACATTCGGTCGTCTATCGGATGGACAGGTGGCACCTTCACCACAAGTGTACGGATGATATTTTCCCACATTTTCTTAAAAGGGAAAAAAAGGTTCCTAATGTTATAGTGGTACTTTATGATAATATCACCCCCTTCTGAATTATTTCCTTTTACAATGTTGCAGTATGTACTCTTGTGAGTTACCTCTACGGTACCTTTCAATGTCCCTCCCCTTATTTCCTCAACGATAATTCCATGTGAATTGTTGTTGTGTATGTATAGGTAGTATTGCACTGTGTCGTCCCTCCCCTCAGTGCCAGTCTCTCCCTTCTTACGATGCCTTAAATGTTGCTCGTCTTCTTGACAATACTTCGGTGTGTAAGTACTATTGAAAATCTCATCGCTCGAGCCACTATTCATTACACTCGCATTCGTACTACACCTTTTTAGACCACCATCCTCTTCTTCTTTTTTCCCCTCCTCCTCCCCAATGGTGCCCCCTCCACCACGCCCAATCCTTGTGACCATTGTTATGACAGATGGCTCCACGGAATACCTCCCTGGGTATTTCAGCTGGTCTTCAAAGTTGGCGCTCTTAAAGGAAAAGTCAAAATTGACATTCACGTGTTTGCTCCCCCCGGTTGGATATACAAGAAGTGGAACACACATCACCTTCTCCGAAACGCCCGCATAAAAGGGGAAATCGCTTCTTCCATGATCTGCTCGACCATTTGGTCCACATGTATTTCTACTTCTTCTTCCCCTTTTCATTCCATACGACATGCAGCACTCGTTGCAGAAATTGCTTCTGCCATACAGTTTTCTCCCGCTGCGTTTAGAATTAACATGGTTCCCATGTTGTTCCAATTGAAAAAAGAATACATCCTTTTCTGGGGAACTTAACTTGGAGTCCACTTGTCCACTGTCACGGTGCGATAGCAACTCCTGAAGGGCCTTGTCCATGACCAGTTCCTTCACTTCCTCCTGATTGAGAAATAGCCGCAGGTTACCTTCTGGGTACGTGCAGCTCTCATTACTATTATCGTCGCCGCTACTATCACCACTGCTACTATTACCACTACTACTATCGCCAACGCTACAATCACTGCTACCCCCCTCCACCAACCTGCACACCTGGTCGCCCTCCCCAAAAAATTCAACTGCTTTATCCCTGCAGACCTGTCGTGCCCTCAAAACATTGCCCTTCCTCGTCAATGTATAAACAAGCACATGATCCTCCCCTTCACAGCCATAAGAAAAACGAAACTCAAAACTTTTTATATATTTAGAGTACCTCACAAAAATATACAAAGGGTTGTATTCATTCTGGTAAAGAACATCATTCCGACAGTGTAAAAAATAATGTACATAATTTTTTAGCGCCTTCTGAATAAATTTACTCTTTCCGTTTGGTACAATTTTATTCATATAATAATTTAGATACACTCCTTCCTTCAATTTGAAGGAATTTAATTCTTCCCTTCCTTCTTTTATAACTCTCATTTGGAAGATTTTCCTTTCCGCTTTTTTTGATTCCTTCCGGCGTGATGCTGTAATTACCCCGTGGGTAGTTTCTCTGGATGGAGTGTCAATCGTACCATGATTTTGGATCCCTTTCTGTGGAGATCCTTTTTCATCTGCGTCCCTTACCTTGCTCAAGCTACTTTCCTCGTCTACCTTCGGATGTTCCACCCCCATGGAAACCCTCTCCAGAAACTCCTCCCTCAGAATGGACACACCAACTTGATGAATTCGCATACGAACAATGTTGCAAGAAATGTTCAAATAAAGATCGACGTAATTAACTTCTATTTCCTTTTTGCTTATCCCTGGTAAAAAGAAACTTACTATGTTTTTTTCCCCTAAGGAAAACCCCTCCAACGATGCATTCTCCCTGTCTATGCAGTCTAGCACACTTTTCCCATTTACCACAACTTCGTACAGAACCTCCCCTGTGGCAAAAATGACACCATCGAATTTATTAGAGAAATTTAACTTGTACAAGGACAAGTGGTTGTTCATTGAGATGCCCATAATAGGTGAATAGTGGAAATCTACGTGGGTTTCGTTTTTTATTTCTAAAAAGAAGGCAATCCCAGTGGGCTTAATCAAACAATATAACTTTACGTACACGTTTCCTATTGATATAGTGGGTGGTCCATCGGGATGGAGAACCCCTTTTCCTTTTATACTTTCACAATACTTGGAGAAAAAATCACAAAAATTCTTCTCTTCCTTTCTTTTCTTGTTCCTTATTAGGTCGTTTAAATACTCGAAGCATATTTGGATGAACATGTGTTGGTACTCCTTGATGTTAAGCGGTTCTTTTTTTGAGGAAGATCCGTCTGCGGTGGTTCCCCACATATCCGGGTGCAGCAAGCGACCCATACAACTCAGAGTCAGAAGCAGCATGGGTTCGTGCGTATGTGAGTTTCTGTGGAGAGTGGAAAAAGGAAAGGAAAAAAAAATCAACACAAAAGTTTGGCTCAAAAATGGGAGCACTGAACAGCAACGCAGATCAGCAGATTAACTCATCGAACGGAGGAGCCTAGTCAGTAAACCATCAAATGTGTAATGCCACCAACATGACATGGCGCTATGCCTTACCGAGTGCGCTCGTAGCTCCTCTTCTCCGATACAACCCCCAACAGAGTGTGCAGCTCGCCCAAGGGATATATTCCCTCCCTCAAGGCATCCGCGCTAACTGCACTCAAAACGGAGGAGTCCTCCCCGCTTCCATAAAACGAAAGCAACAAGTACAAGCAGAAGGGGTAGTTCCCACGTTCGTAATAAATTAGACACAAAAAATAAATGACCAGTCGGAACAAATTGCTAATTTGCTTGGTGCTAATAATTACATATATTTCAATTAAAAAGTTTAAGACAAAGTCTTGTACAGATGAATCCTGACACATCTTAAAATAACTCTCAAATTGGGTGATGGGAGAAAATCCCTCCACTATTTTGTCCATCTTCCTACGCGCCTTCAACATGTAATATATGCAGAAGCAGCAGTATATCCCATACAACACGGTGTCCCTTATATTAATGTTAATGTTTTTTACAATTCTGTAAAAATAGAAATAGATGCAGGAGAGCAGGTTGTAGTATAGGTACTCCTTCATCGTGAGGTCGTACAGGAGGTGGACATTCTCATTCGCGGGGTACTTTTCTCCTCCATTGATGAGTGCGTTTCCTCTGAAATTATTCCAACACTTCAAAGAGGTAATCAAATCAGAACAACCAGTTATGCCATACATAGAAATGACATGAGAAAGTCCCGCCCCAATTCGCGATAAATCTCCTACACCTGCCTCTTCTTCGTCGTTGCCGTTGTTATGTTCTTCCTCCCTCCGCATCAATGCCAAGTAAATTATTTTATTGTGAGTATAAATATGATGAATGGCCTTCTTAATATCCTTAAAAAATAAATAAATATATATCATCCGAATACTGATTGAATTGAAAAAAATAACATACTTGAAAAAGGTCTGTTTGTCAGAAAAGGTATTTTCACCTGCATGTTCATAAAAAACTTTACATAGATTCACGTAAATCTTCATACTTTCATCATACCTTTCTAGTATCTCCAAAACATATGCCTTTTTAAAATTATACTTAAAAAAATTGAGTATGCTTTGTCCACTTTTCCTCTCAAAGCTGATTATGTGTTGCTTAAAAAAGGCATTAATACAATCCCTTAGAAGATTTTCTAACTTTCTGATTTTGTTATGTATCTCCTTCAATCCTAAGGTAATAAAAATGGCACTGATGTTTTTAGAATTTAGTAGGCTAATATATTTGATGTACTCTTCTGTATTTTGTGTATTTTCCGGTAGAATAACTAGCACAACGATTTTGCAGATTTTTTTCCTCCTCATAATTATTGCGTTTATTTCTTCTATTCGCTCCATCAGGTCTTTGTTCACTTGGTTCATGAAAGCAGCGTTCTGTACGCACGCCCGGGTGGGCTCGGGTTGCGCCTGCCGAGGACTCCCCAGGGGATAATTTTCTCCAGTTGGACTTTCCCCTAGTAGGGGCGTATTCCCACTTGGGTTCGTCGCAGTTGGAATTTCCTGCGACGACCCACCCGTGGGGAGATTCTCCGCAGTTAAGTTCCTGTCTTCTGCCCCCTCATTTGCAATCCCCTGCCAGTCGACGCAAAATATCACAACAGAGGAAGCGACCTTCATCTTTTTCAGCCATCCGTGCATCAGCATGGCATGTCCACCTCCCCTCTCGTCCCCATCTGCCACCTCGCTCGCGCAATAATTTATTTTGTGAATACTTCCATAATCGTAACTGCTTATTTTCACATTCCTGTCCTTCATATTTTGCCTTAGATTTTCTATTATCTCCTCTTTTATGTCGTCATTGAGAATTACGCTAAGGTTTACACTCGCCCGCTCGTAGATTTCCTCATCGTGCAGCTCCATGTTCTGTCCCTTCGTGAGTTCTTTCCTTCGGGTAACTGGAACTGGGTCCGTGAAATTCCACGTGTGGGTGCACGCATAGGCGATGTGTCATCGTCTGCCTTAGCCTCCCGGTTTCTTCCATATGTGTGCACGTTCAAGCCTGTGGTGTTGGAACGCTCCCTTCAGTTCTGATCTTGGCTGGCTACACAAATCGCTATCCTGCCTCTTCCCCCTACAGCCATCACCACAGCTGTTGCGAAGGTCACCACTACTATTACCGCCGCTACTGTGTGTTTTAACTTTCTGGTTCTTTCGACTTTATCAGCCTTCTCAATATTTCAGATGGTAACCTCTTCATCCGCCCTTATGAGGTAGATATCCTCCTTGCGTGTTACATTTTTTTTTTTTTCTCTCTCTCTTTTTTTCTTATTTGTTACACTTAAAGGAACCCTAAAAGTAAGGGAGTGCTCATTAAGAAGGCTTGATGAACGAGAGTTCCTCGCATATTATACTCCTCCCCCTGTGCGCGCTTCGAGCCACATACAATTAATGCCTTTTGGTGCTGAAGCTATCAGAAGTTTACACGTTCGTGCTTACCCGCCCCGACCATTTCCGTGCGTCACCACAGCCTCTACTTCAGCGCACACTTGACTCTTGTGACGCGCAAACCATTATTCTACTTTTTTTTTTTTTTTTTTTTTTTTTTTTTTTTTTTTTCCTTAAAAATATTTAAAATGAAAAGTAGAGGAGTACGTTAGTTTTCTTTTATTCTACACTATATGGGGAGAATTACCCTCGCTCAGCTGTTAAAATCCCTGAGGGAGATGTCCCGAAATTATGCTACAGCGTAAGCCAGTTTTTATATTAATTCGCACCCCGATCTACTGCCACTCACTTTTTATTGAGTACAAAAAAAAAAAAAAAAGGAAGCGCAGGACAAACCATCTTATCTGCACCCCTTGTCACCTAAAAAATGAAGGCACCTTCAAATTAAAAGATAAAAAAAGAAAAGACCATTATATCCATTCCTGAAATAACAATTTCATTGGTCATCCTTTTTTCGATAAAGTTGAGGAGAACAAAATGTAAAAGCATAATATTTACCACGGGGACCCCACCTTTGCAGCATGTACATAATGCTCAAATGAAATTCTTGCACATAGAGTGACAAACCTCCTTGTTTTGCTTCAAATCCGCAGAGGAACTCATCTGCGATGCTTGTGGACAAAAGACAGCAGCGGGGAAATTAACCAAATGTCGCAGATTTCCATCCGCATTAGTCTTTATTTCCACGGAAATCGTCACTGTGTCCGCTATTCCCGGAACATAGAAGAAGGTTATATTTTGGAATTGACTGCAGACTATTCGGTAGTTCAGCTCTACCAGTTGCTTTTCCATTGGAGTTACATCTCCTTTGTGGTGTGTAACTCGTGCGGGTATGCTCATCAGCACAAAATGGATGCCACGTTTATTAATTATAGGTGGACAGATCGACGGATGCACATGTGTATGTTTTATCCTTTTTTTTTCTTTTTTTTTTTTTTCTTCCCATTTTCCCATCTTTACATTTATGAAAAAAAAATTCTCCACATATTTTTTGGCCAACGCTATTTGAAAAGAGCTCCAAAAAAAAAAAAAATGGCACAAATCGGACAAAGAGCGAAGCGTGTGTGTGGATTTATTTTTTCCTCATTTTGGCCCTTTGAAAATGTTTTTAAACTTTTCCAAATTTTTTCCATCTTGCGAACAAAAGTAAGAAAAATCGTCTTGCAAAAAATTTTATTTATGAGGTAAAATAAAATCTGAAACAATTTGTCAGAACAGTTAACAGAAATTAATCTTTAAAAAAAAAAAGAAAAAAAAAAGGGGAATTAGATGATTCTTACAGTCTGCATGTTCGCATTCGGGGAAACACTTATTATTGTAAATACGTGAATCAAATTTGTCAGACCGGTGAGAAGAGCAAAATTTTGTACACACATAAACGCACTCAAACGGATAGACAACAAAATGAACATGTAGAAAAATAAAAAAATTAAACACAGGAAAAACATCCACACATACATTTTTTTAATTTTCAATTTGTTAGTAATTTCTGAACAATTTTTTTTTTTTTTTCCCCCTCTTTAATTTCCCGCTTTTTGTACCTTTCCCTCATGTGGAAAATGTGCGACGGCGGAAGTTGCAGCGGTTAGAAATCCCGCTAGGGCAAACCGCAGGGAGGCCTAATTTTCACTCTTTCTTGTCCCTAAGTTACCTCTTTAGATTCTTCTCCAGGTTATTCATTTTTTAGCCAATTCTGAAGTTAATTCGTCTTTCTTTTCTTCTACCCTTTTTCTTTTATTCCAAAGTGTTTTACGCCTGGGGAAAAACGTCCTTACCCAGCCATCCCCCAATCTGCACATTTTCGTGCTCATTCAAATATGTTATTTTCCTGTTAAGCGATTTATCTGTTCAGCTATTCTCCCTTCAGTTGACTCACATCCGCTGTTGACATTCGAAACTTGAGAAAGAGCACAAAAGTTGCGCATGCCCATGCGAATACATTTACATGTGTATTCATATGTGTGCATAAATACGCGTACACAACGTTTACACTGACATGCGCATTTTCTTATCATGGAAACTGAAAACGTGGAAGCCGTCCCTGAGGCTGTGGAGAACGACAACACGGAGTTACAATATGAAGGTAAGACGGAAAAAAAAAGAGAAAGGAGCGTTTATGGAGGTTGCTCCAAATGTCCGCGTTGCCAATGTGGTTAATTTGTTCTCACTTTTTTTTTCCTGATTCTGTTCGCCTCCTCAGGACAAGAAGGAATCTCAATGAGTAAGCATTCAAAGGAGAAAAAGAAAAAAAAAAAAAAAAAATCAAAATAGCAAGGCACAAATTAATGATAGCCCTTACATGCGCAACACTCATCCCTTCGTCATTACATAGACTACACATTTCATAATCATTTCCTTCCTCCCAGTGCAAGAAGCGGAAATCGTCCTCATAACGACATCTTTGGGGGGAATAAAATCTTCTTTCTTCTCCTCTTTAAGAGCACAGAACTTATTGAATTGTAAAAAGTTCCTCTACGTCGTTGTAGACTCCAATAGGGACACCAGCGCGGCAAAAGGTAAGCAAATTTATACTAAGACATGTTTCACCTGTTCAGTTACTACTGCACGCTTTGGTGAATCCTACTCTGCCTAATCTCACACTTTAATTCATCTCATCTACACATGTAATTCCTTCACCCCACTTGTAGACTTGAAAGACGAGGAACTTTTCAACAAATGGAAGGAAGACGAATTGCTGCAGTCAAACGAAAACGGAATTCTGTTGCCTCAAATTTTAATTGATGGAGTTTCAATAGGAAACGACATAGCATTGCAGAATTTGGAAGATGAAGGACATTTGGACTTCATCGTATCCAGGTTAAAATGCCCAAACTGCTTACAGGATAAATCCAATACAGATGTGCAGTGCCCTCATTGCAAGTATGACTATGTGAGCCTAATTTCAGATGAGCTGATTAGAGACAACGCAGTCATAAGGATGCTACAGGGGGAATTATATAATGAGGAAGAAACGGCAGATTGACCAGAGAACAGTACAATATAAAGTAACGTCAAAACAAGTTATGTAAACTCAAATCAAATTATTTGACGTCAAAATAGTCTAGCCTTTTGCCTAAGCTGTACATAGAGACACTTCTCCTTATGGAGGCCTCTCAACCCGCTGCCATCAACTTGTGCACAGCCAGAGTCATAATTCTGTCGCTTCTTGTACAGACGCCATCACGTCAGAACCAGTTTCACCTTTCATTTTTTATGATCATAAAATGAATCCCCTTCCTTCTATATGCTGAACAGCTATCCTAACGTGACATAGCGTAACGCAATGAGGCACCCATTTTTAATTAACATATGATGAAACATATATTTGTTCAATCCCTCGCTGGGGAAAATTCAATCGTGAATGCATATAAACGTTATAAACGCTTTTCCAAAGCGCGAAATGTTGGGGAATCCCTATTTGGAATGCCTATTTAGGAACACCTATTTATCCCCTTCCTTTTGTGCAAATTTTTAAAAGTAAAATTTTACGGGCCTTAATTTTAAGACACCACGAACGCCAAGTTGTCTCAGTCCTCCCTGGGCACATGAGAAATTTCTCTTTATAGCTGTTGAGGGTGCGTTTAAAAAAAAAAAGTGCATGCGTGTTTGTATACCGCGTTCACGCACAAACATGTGTGTTCCATGATTTCCCTATTTTCGCTAACCTCTATACATGCTTCTTGGTCCCCCCCCTCCCCTTTATATATATGTATACACATGCATACCCGTGTGCGCAACCATTACAACAGATGCCGCACTCGAACGGGTCTACATCTCCCCCCATGCTGCATATAGAAAAACCAACGCATATTGTCTGCTTTTTTAATTTTTTCGCCTCATATTCTGGGATCCACAAATGAGCAATAACTGCTTCTACTTTAAAGTTCAAAAAAAAATAAAAAATAAATAACAGGTATATAAGGCGTAAAAGCTAGCTACTCGTAATAATTGCTCGTGGAAAATGCTCATAAGAATGGCATCGTCATGTTTCATAAATTAATAACCCTCCCAAAAATATATCCACGCTTTATTGTGAAAAGGTGTTGCATTTTCCAGACATGCTCCCAACCTTGGTTAGTTGAAAAAAGAGAAAAGGAGACATGGGTGAATTGTTCTACTTATATGAAAAAAATTACTAGGGTTTGTTTTCATATTTAACGAATTGAATTAACCGTCCACATTAATCGACTTTATTAGCCATCCATATTAACTGTATATAATTTTTTTTTTTTTTTTTTTTTTTTTTTTTTTTTTTTAAAGTAGCTCGATGCATGCACACCAGCCAAACGTTTTTTGCCTGTACAATCAGGAAAAAATAAACGTTTTTGCTGAAAAACAAAAAAATATAGTTACACATATATGCGTGCGAACTTGACTCAATTTTTCAACATCAAGGCACAATATTAACCTCAAGTAAGGAATAGACCTTTTTACGCTTCACAACCCTTCATAATTAAAAAAAAATGCAACACTGATCTTTTTTTTATGGCAACACACAAAAAAACTGAACACAAATGTGAAACTCGTAGAGTCCGTTGCATGTTTTTAACGAAAACGCGAGCATTTTCTGTGAAGAGGAAAAGGAAAAAAGAAACAAAAATATTTCATAACAACACGTAATGCTGGATATATGTTATATATAATATTCATGTACGTAAATTTTATTCTTGTCTTATATGTAAAAATTTGTAAGATTATGCCATTTAAATTTGAATTTTTTTTTTTTAAAGTTGTTCATGAGTTTAAGCCTAATATTTTTGTTGTGCCTGTTATTATGTTGTTTTGCAAAAAATGACATTTGTCCTCTAAACGGGATTGTTCTTGTTTCGCGAAAATTGTTGATTTCCTTTGACAAACCCATTTTTTCCTTCATTTGTATATCTTTTAAAAATATTGCCAGTTTCCATGCTCCTATACTGCTAGTTCGTGATTTCCACAAAATTTATATAACAACCCGGGAGATATAAACCTGCAGTTGTATATACAAAGAGAGTGGATTTTTTTTTTTTTTTTTTTTTTTTTTTTAATATTACATATGAGATAGCTAAAATTCTCTATACCCCGCGTAATTTTACACAAAATTACCTGGCCTTTTTTCCTGTTTTCCTTTTCGCTTGCTCATTCGTACGTTTTGATATTTTTTTTTTTTTTTTTTTTTTTTTTTTTTTTTCTTACTTTTGTGTGGAAAAAAAAAGCTAGTTCTCTTCATTTAAAAACAAAAATGTGAGTCCTCCTTTTATTTCATCCTGTTCTACACTTTAATTAATTTTACGTACAAAAGCTTCTGACAATTTTGTTTAACTTGGGCTTCTTGAGAGAAAGAGTAATTTCCTTCTGCCGTGTTTTTTCGCTCTGTAACAAACCTAAAAACGACCCACATCGCGAATTATGCAACAGAATTGATCTCTCGCTTGTTTTGTGTTGTTCTATCTGCCTCATTTATATATATATGTTTTTTTTTTTTTTTTTTCCACCCCTTCAATTAACATCTTCATAAATAAAATTTTCCATTTCACTTTAAGCTAACGAAGACGTAAATTTTCAAATTGCTTCAAAAATTAGAAACCACACATTTCCACGCCATTAATTCGCACGTTTAGAAAAAAAAAAAGGAAGAAGCGCGATATAAATTAATGTATATATAGATATAGAAAAAGCATTTTTTTCACGAACGACATTAGGAAAAAAAAGAAAAAAAAAAAAAGTGGAAATCCTTAAGACTATAGCGCGACGCAGCACATGTAGTAAAGCAATCCAATCCCGCTCCCACTTTCTGTACGCATTTTTTGTGTCATTTTCTGCCTGATTGCGCAGGCGAGTTGGAATCAATTCACAGCTCACATAGGTATATTCACGCACGCGTATATATACACCCACTCGTTCATCCCTGTCGCTAGTCGATTTGTCACTTATGCATTGATACAAAAGGATGAAGTGCAACGGCTCCTTGCTAGTCCTACTTAGCGCAATACTCAGCGCCACGAACGCTTTGATACGAAATGGGAACAATCCGCAGGCATTAGTTCCGGACAATAGTGGTGACCCGAATGCGGGCCAGAACAAAACGTCCAGTGACAACCAAGACACATGTGAAATTCAAAAGATGGCCGAAGAAATGATGGAAAAAATGATGAAAGAAAAAGACGTGTTTAGCTCCATTATGGAACCTCTCCAGAGCAAATTAACCGATGATCGCCTCTGTTCTAAAATGAAATATACAAATATTTGTCTTCACGAAAAGGACAAAACTCCCTTGACCTTCCCATGCACAAATCCACAATACGAACAATTAATTCAGCAATTTACTTATAAAAAGTTATGCAACTCCAAGGTGGCCTTCAGCAACGTGTTGCTGAAATCCTTCATCGATAAAAAGAACGAAGAAAACACATTTAACGCGATCATACAGAATTACAAAGTTTTGTCCACTTGTATTGATGAAGATTTGAAGGACATTTATAATGCATCCATAGAGTTATTTTCCGATCTTAGAACATCTGTCAGAGAAATTACGGAAAAATTGTGGTCCAAAAATATGATCGAGGTTTTAAAAACAAGAGAGCAAGCGATTGCAGGTATTTTATGTGAGTTAAGAAACGGAAATAATTCTACCCTAGTATCAAATAGTTTGTCGTATGAAAATTTTGGAATCCTTAAAGTGAATTATGAAGGCTTAATAAACCAGGCGTATAAAGCCTTTTCAGACTACTATTCTTACTTTCCCGCGTTTGCCATTAGACTTTTAGAAAAGGATGGGTTGGTCGAGCGGTTGGTCGCTATCCATGAAAGCTTGACCAACTACAGGACGAGAAATATTCTCAAGAAGATCAATGAGAAGTCCAAAAATGAGGTCCTGAATAATGAGGATATTATGCACAGCTTGAGCAGTTATAAGCACCACGCCGGGGGTACTCGTGGCTCCTTCATGCAGTACAGAGGTGTGGGCCAACTTTCGAAGGGCGGCCTCAGCGTTGACGAGAAGGGTGGCCAGCAGATTGCCTCCGCGGTGGGCAACCAAAGCGCAAACATGGTCGCGCCGGCTCCTAAGGATTCCTCCCCTACAATGGCTGCTCCTTCCACCGACACTGTTACTAACAACATGGCTACCACTACAACCGCGCCTGCTACTGCCAACATGGCTGCTCCTTCCACCAACACTGCTACTGCCAACATGGCTGCTCCTTCCACCAACACTGCTACTGCCAACATGGCTGCTCCTTCCACCGACACTGTAACTACCAACATGGCTACCACTACAACCGTGCCTGCTACTGCCAACACGGCTGCTTCCCCCGACACTAATACTGATTCTTCTACTTACCCCCTGTATGGCACGGAATCCTCGAAGACAAAGGACGTCGTAGTTCTAGTCAGAGATCTTCTCAAAGACACAAACATCATCAAGTTCGAGAAGAACGAACCGACTAGCCAAATAGACGATGAAGGAATTAAGAAGCTCATAGAGAGTTCGTTCTTCGACTTGAGCGACAACACCATGTTAATGCGATTGATCATAAAGCCGCAGGCTTCCATCTTATTCATTATCCAGTCCTTCATTATGATGACGCCATCCCCCACGAGAGACGCCAGAATGTATTGCAAGAAAAAACTAGTTAATGGCCAGTTAATAGAAAACAACGATTTAAAGGCTGAGACAGAGGAAGAAGATATGATAAACGAATTTTCCAGTAAGTACAATTTATTCTATGAAAGGCTTAAGATGGAGGAGTTGCGCGAAATTGAACAGGACAGAAAATCGCTAAAGAATTCCAAGGGCAACTTGTCTGTGTTGGAGGTGCGCAACTCCCAGAATGGTCCCGACGGGAAGGAAGTCAACGGAAGCGGAGATGCCGCAAATGGAAACAACATGAATGGAGGTAACAACGGAAGCGCCTCCTCCCTCATCGTAGTAGTAAGGGACGATCTCGCTGAAAAAACTGATGACATCATCAAAAATAATGTGGACCTGGAATCCTTAAAAGCCGACGTGGAACAAGCCTTTAGAAACTTCGAATACCAAAGTGGAAGTTTCTCGGCAAACTTATCTCACGCCCTGGTTCTCCTATCCTCCATTGCGTTAGTCCTATTCATTTGTTAAAAATGTCAAATACGTAGCCACACCAAAAATTGCCTGACTAGTTTGGCAATATAATTCTCCTAGTCTACCCACTCGTCTGTTTAATTCATGGTTAGCCTTTTTCATTTCTCCTACACCTGCATTTTTATTTTTCAACCTAAAACCACGTGTGGCCTATACCTTCCCACCGTGTATAGTGACACGGCACACAGCATCTATTTTTCTCCCATTTCCCTGTCCCTGTCTTTCCGCGTAACTACATATACATATATATATACATATATATATACATATATATATACATATATATATACATATATATATACGTATATGTAATACTTAGTTTTACCCTTCTTTTTTAATCCCTTTGATTTTTTTTTGTTTTCTTTTTTTTTTCGTCATATGTTTAATTTTTTCTGTTTACTAAACGATAAAAAAGGGATAGGATGTTTTGACATAAAAATGGCATAACCAAATGGCGGCGTTGAGGTGCCCGTGTTAGATGGCCTTGTCGTAGAGTAAGTGATCCCCGTGGAAAGGTCCACTTCACAAGACACGTGGGCCCTCTCACCCTCCACGGTTAAGCACATATTTGTCCGATTCACAACGTGGACTGCAAGGGTTCATCACAGCAGACCCCAACAATGGGGGGGGGGGGGGAAAAAAAAAATATGCCATGTATATGGACACAGTTAAAAATAGACATCTGTGGAATAACTGAATGGGAATTTCCTCCTCAATCATATAGAGAATCCTAATTGGGTAAAGGATATACACAGAGGAGTAAACCCCTTTTTTGCTTAATTTTTTGATTAATTTTTTGATTAATTTTTTGCTTAATTGTTTGCTCTTATTCAGAGACCTCTATAACTTGGTAAATCTCCCGAACGACTGCGTTATCACCGTGACTTTTGAAGCACTCAAGGAGGAGAGCGAGTTTCTCCTTTAGAGACTCCATTTGTATTTGCTTGAAGACTTTCTTTTCTAGTGAGACATGCTTTTCTGCCTGGTCTGCGCTTCTTCCCGTTGGGGTTTCCTCCTCATCCTGATCGCTCAGGGCCGCGTCCAACTGACTGCTCATAGGCTTCTTCTTCCCACCGACAATGGAGCGCAGCTGATTTGAGGCTCTCTCAATTTTGATGAATATGTCATTGATAATTCCTTCCATTTTACGGCTATTTTCCTGCAAAGCGGTGACTTTATCTTCTACACTTTTAACATCTGTGAGAACATAATTCAACTCTCTTTGTACGGTGTTGATTTTTTTCTTGTATTCACTTATATCCTTCTCTACTGATGCAATATCCTCCTTAATTTGGTTGCACTTTTTATTTAATTTATTTTTTTTTTTTAAAAGTTCTTTGTATTCAGGATTTATACATTTTATATTATCGCTGAAGATTTTGTTCGTCTGAATGATCTCGTTTAGCGTCTTCTGGAACTGCTCCATCTGTTGGTTTTCTTTCTCTATATGTTCATCTAGAGTCTCTATCTCCTGCTTCAGCTTGGATATGTCTTCTTCTATCTTTATTTTGTAGAAAATGTGTTTGTTGTCTTGAGGGTTGGGTTGATCCTGTCCGCTAGCTTGATCCTTTTGTTCTTGCTGATGTTGGTCTTCCTCCCCGTTGCGGATATTGATAGAGTCCAACTTGAGCTCCAAATTGTTACACCTATTTTTCTTCTCGTGCACTTGCATATTTAGCTTATGCAATTCGTCGGCCATATTTTTTACGATCACTTTGAGCGAGTCCACATGTGCATTGAAATCTTGTTCGCTTAGCTTTTCATTTTGGGCCTTTTTTTTTTTCTCCTTTTTCAAAACATTTAAGCTATCTAAATTGTTGGAAAAATTTTCTTTCATTTTGTCTAACTCGATTTTTAGGTTCATTTCGATGAGCATGACATTTTCTTTTTCTTTATTTTGAGCAAGGACGGTACTTTCTAGGGATTTAATTTCAAGTTCCAGTTTTTCTGTGTCCTGCAAAATATTTGCCTTCTCATCCTTCATGCACATCTGCTGATTTTTTATATTTTTCAGCTCCACATTGATTCGCTTCATTTCGTTGTTAAGAGTGGTGTATATTTCTTCATACCTGTTAAACTCCTTCTCCAGAGTGTCTATTTCTTTTTGGCATTTTTTTTTTTTTTCAAAGGTGCTAATCCCGGAGGCGACATTAAGTTTCTTCGTTAGCACCTGTGTTTGGAAGTCAAACTTGTATAGAATCTCCTTCTGCCTTTCCAATTCTTGTTCCATCTTTTTTATGTTACTTTTCATTTGCTTAATTTTTATTTGAGTGCCAACCATATCTGCTTCCAAGGTGGTATATTCGTTTTTGCTTTTCTGTAAATGTTCCTGTAATTTAAATTTTTCTTCATCGAGCATTTTTATTTTTGCATTCAGCTTTGTTAGTATTCCATTCTGTTCGATTAGTATATCCTCGCTTGACTTGATAAGTTGGTTCTTCTCCACATTGTTTAGTTCTTCCTTTGTGTATTCCCTCTTGGATTCTTCAAATGATTGAACTAGCTTATGGAGTGTCTTTCCCAAATCAGTTAAAGTAACTTGGAGATTATTTTTTTCTTCTAACTTTTCCTTGGCTGTGATTTTTTCGCATTCGAAATCTTTCAGCAAAATATCCTTCTCTTCATATGCCTTTTTCAGTTCCTCTTGAACTTTGCTCTGTTCTTTCTTTATTCTGTTTATCTTCGTTTCTTTCCTTTTTAGTTGTTCATTTAGAAGTTCATTCTTTCCCTTTTGCATTTCGATGTGTTCATTTATGGACTTACATTTATTCGTTAGTTTTTCTCTTTTCTTTGTATATTTCGTGAACTCCTCTTGAAATTTGAAAATGGTATGGTCCCTATTATTTATAGTGTCCACAATACATTTCCATTTGGTTCCAAGTTTTTTTTTTTCTTCTTCCATTTTCTCATTTTCTTTTATGGTTTCTTGCAACTCCATATGTAGCTGCAAATTTTTTGTTTTCATTTTGTTGATTTTTTTTTCTTGTTCTACTTTCTCCAGATTTAGCTTTTCCAATTTGTAGGTTATATTTTCAATTTCCTTGTCTTGACAGAGGACGAACTTCTCCACTTCGAATTCTTCCTTTTGTAACTTATCAATTTGGAGGGTCCATTCTTTTAGTTCCTTCTCCTTGTCGATTAATTTCTCCTTCATTTCTTCTATGCTGTTTTCACACTGTATAAGGTCGTTCTGTGTTTTTATAATTTTTTCATTGTTTTTTTCTCTTTCATATTTTAGCTTTTCATTCTGTTTTATCAAGAACTGATTTTTCGCTTGAATATTTACACACATTCCATTTTCTTCTTCTTCGAGTTTTTTCTTCTCTTCCACTATTTTTCTCTTTCTCGTTACTTCCTTCTTCTTATTGTTGATGTGTTTTTCCAACTTGAGGTATCTATTTTTTAATTTCCATACTGTCTTATTAATTTGTTCCACCATCTTTTCCTTCTCCTGTATCTCCTCCGACAAGGAAGTAATATCCTCATTATAAAAATGCTTGTAAATAAGTTTTCCTTCTGAGGTAAACTGCTTCACTTCCTCCGACATGTCCGTATCACTTTCCATGCCACTCAACATTTCGTCTGTCGATATATCGCTCATTTCTTCTTCCTCTTCCCCCCGCAACGTTTCTTCGTAGTACTTGTAGTATTCTTGATTTTCTCCGGGGATCTGTTGACCCCCATCCGAAATGGGTTCTCCATTTGTGGCCCTGCTCATCGTTTTGGCTGAGACTTCCCCTTCCACATTCATGTTCCTGGTCTCCCCTTTCGAGATATCCCCAACCCAGGACATTTCCCTCTCTATAATGATATCCCTCGTGTCGCCGTATCCATCCTTATCCTCCCTTCCTACATGACCAAGTTGACTACCCTCCCTCACAACATCTCTGCCTTTTTTTTTCGCTTTCCTCTTTTTCATCATTAGGGATATTTCGGAAAAGACGGCATAGCAGAAAAGTGTCTCCTTCTTGCATTATCGCAGAGCGACGTGACAAAAAAAAAAAAAAAAAAAAAAACGTTGTTTCTAAATGGAACTAACCTTTCGCTTTGTTTCAACGTTTTTGTCTTTCTGTGTTGAATGAGATGTGTCGCGTGCGCAAGTGCAGATTTTTTTTTTTTTTTTTTTTTTTTTTTCGCGAAAGAGGTGCTACATATACGTTCCTCGGAGCAGCATATTCATGCACAAGAATTGCCCCCCCCCCCTTGCGAGATAAATTTCCCCCTACATACACACAATGGTATGTTCTCTTCCCCAGGGGAGGAGCTTTGCACGTCTCTCCCTTCAGAGCTCACCTTATATTAGAAGAGAGCGTACAATCTTGTGCACATGTGTACACACACTTAAACACTTCTACACTGGTTCGCGTAGAATATTCTCCTTCCCTTGGATTGGATAATTTTTTTTCCTCCGCGTCACGACAAACGCGCAGATTGTACATCCCAATAATTTTAGTTACACCAAAGTAGCGGAAATACATCTCCCCTCTGCAGGGAAACCTCCCCAATCCGCATGTGAATCTACATTTGAATCTACATGTGAATCTACATTTGAATCTACATGTGAATCTACATGTGAGTCTACATGTGAATCTACATGCGAATATACATGCGAATATACATGCGAAGAATGGGATGTGGGTCATTTCACCATTTTTATAGACAGCAGAAATTAAGAAAACAACAAAGTCTATGCGGCGTGTGTGCAACTTTTGTTGCCCCTGTCCCCGCTTCACCATAAAAAGGGGATTCCTCACTTAGGGAGGGGGAGGGGGAAAAGACATCACAGCTGGGTGCGCCATCGTTCAACACAGCATAATAGCACTCAGCATAACAATGACCATTTCGAATGTCCACAGAGTTCACCCCCCCTAATGTTCTTATCGAACGAACAAGTAAATCAACTTTGTAACTTCGTCCCGAAAATTAACACAGGAGCTCAGGTGGGAATGCAGCAAGAGGATACACATTTCCCAATTTGCACATTTTTTTTTTTTTCTTTTTTCTGATTGATGGAAGAGGGAATTTTTACAAATGGATTTCTGTTCCTCCCCCTTTTTTCTGACCCAAGGGGGAATATATTTCCCATTTAGTATCTCCTTTTAGGAAAAACAAAATAAAAAAAAAAAAAAAACAAACAAACAGAATGATGTTTGCAGAAAGGTCCAATATGTCCACATTTATTCATAACAACTTACGCATTTTAAATTTACATACGCGAGAAAAAAAAAAAAAAAAAAATTGCTTCCATGGAAAGATCACACATTCCGCTTTTTACACTTCGTGTGCTGTGTGCATTTTTATTTATACTGATCAATTCGACGGGAAAAACTTTGCTACTTCAAAAAATTTTCATTTTCGCGAATTGTCCCTTAGTATTTTATCCGTCTAACGCTTCGCCGCTTAACAACTCGCCCCTTCTGTGGCAGACACCTCCTCCCATCAATTCCACAATCAGAAATATTTTTATTCCAGTCTGTTATACGTTATATTAGTCTTTCTTCCGCGCTGATTTTTGTTTCCACTTTTTTTTCGTATATGCCCGTTGAAAAAATTTAAAAAGCGTCATACGGGTGATTGTACACATGTGCATATACACACATACGTGATTTCACACATGGTATATATTTTCTTTCTATCCCCCTTACTGCTTTTTTATTGTCCAACGGGTCATCTCAATGCTGCAGTCGTGAAGCGTTATTCTTCCAACTCGACGCAACGCTTGAACCACAACCTGTATTTCCAGTCGAATCTTAAACACTCCTCATTAGTTACCAATTTGGAGAATATTTTCCTTGTATGTTTCTTCACTGTGATGCTATGTACCCCCTTTCTTGTTACTCCATTACAATCACTCCGCGCAGTCGCTTCCATTCTACCCTTATGATGAACGCTTGTATTTATTTCCTCCGTTAAGAAGACATTGTTCTTCGGGCTAGTTGGGAGAACGTCAGTCCAGTTGCCCTCCAAATAGAACACCGTTCCATCCATCTCCTCATTCGCCACACCATGGAGAAGCACACAAGCTACGAAACCTGCAGCACATTAACCGGTACACATCTCTATATATGTTTGTACGTGTCGAATGCTCCATGGGGTTCTCCCTCTCCAAGTTCAGAAAATGGAAAGCGATCATATTTTTCATCCCGCCCCCTATCCTGCAGTTGAGTCCTCCGGCTCAGTCAATGAGAAAAGTTATTTGATCGAAAAAATAGTAAAGGATGAAGTGGACCCAGAGGAAAACTCCATATACAACAAAGTCTCTTCAAGCCTTATAGGTTTGTCAGGAACTATTGTTCCATCATCCTAGTGCCCCCTGCTTGCACATTTCTCTCTTTTAAAAAAGGCCAACTTCCCGCCCCACCCCCCCAACATTGTCATGATATACACCCGAACACATTACTCCCATCCCCCTCAGCGATGCTCCAGGGAGTCGAGGTGCTCTGCAACCTCTCCATTTTGTATCTCTTCAAGGACAACTACAAAGTCCACCCGGGTAGGTACATGCGAATGGGTGGCCACATATCTCTACACACGATTTCGTATTATGTACATATGTGTAATGGGATGCCCACCCGTGTGTGTGCGAATCAACCAGTGGATCAGAAAGAATGACACCGTACCCATTTGAGTGCACAACCCTCCCCCCTCTCCGTCGATGAGTACACTTCCCCTTTACAACACCACATTTCCTGTTCATTCCAACGCAGCAACCCTCAGCGTAATCCTGAGCCTTATAAAGTTACCCTGGTCGATTAAGCTCCTCTGGGCAATCATCTCCGACAGTTTTCCCATCTGGGGTTTCCGAAGAAAGTATTACTTGCTCATTGGGTCCATACTATGCATCCTCTCACTCCTTGCGTTGGGATTGATAAACCATACGAACATTACCCTAACAGTGGTTCTCCTAATGGTGTACTTTTTTGGGAGTTCTCTATGTAACGTAATAGGAGAAGCACAAGTGGTAACTTGCAGCCGAAAGGGAACAATGAAATGCTCAGCACAAAATGTATCGATTTTTTTTGGATTCAGAAAATTAAGCTTTGCTATAATGTCCTATCTATCTGGGTACCTTCTATCAGTGATGACCAAGCAACATATATTTTTGATGGGGGCTTTTCTACCTGTTTTCGTATTGATATCTTCCTTTTTCACCAAGGAGAAAAAAAGTTACAAAAAATGTTCCATAAAAGATCAAGTAAAGTGTATCTATGATATGCTCAAAATACCACACGTTAAAAATTTCATCATTTTTATTTTCCTCCTCATGTCTATGCCATCATGTGGAAGTATTTTATTTTTTTATATGACAAATGAATTAAATTTTAGTCCTGATTTGTTAGGGGAAATGGCAATGTTTCAATCTTTGGCTAGCTTACTAGCCATTTTATCATATATGTTTTTATTCAGTACAATGGACGTGACGAAATTGATTTTCTACTCTACGATTATTATTACTCCCCTCTGTTTGCTACCACTAATTGTCGTAAAGAAGATGAACCTCTTCCTTTACCTACCCAACAGCCTATTCATCATTACCGATACTGTCCTGATAGAATTTATTGCGGAGTTTCAGAGTATGCCCATTTTAGTTAAATGCTCACGTATTATTCCTGAAGGTTTTGAGTCTACCATTTATTCTCTCTTCTTATCTGCCAACAATTTAGCTGTCATTACTAGTTCCTTCCTTTCATCTTTCCTAACTTATACACTTCATATAACTTCAAGAAATTTTGAAAATCTACCTCTCATGATAATCATCTGTTGCCTCACCAATATTATCCCCATCCTCTTTTTATACCTTTTTCCCGTCTTCGACGAATTACCCAAAGATGTACAGAAGAACCTCTCCTCCCCTCATCCCTACGGCACATACGAAACGACACACTGCGTATCCCCAGAAAACTCGGATGCGGATGAGGAGAACTGCCTTTGCCACGATCTTCCAGTGGAAAGAAGCATCCAACAGTTCTGACCTGACCATGCAGAGGCAATGATGCAAAAGTGATACTACCGAGCGTGCCCTTGCCAAGTAAACACCGCACCCGAATCAGCGGAAGACCTCCCCCCCCCCCACAAGGAAGCACACTCATTAATCGAAAGTGACGTTAAAATCGATTATATATTTTTTTGGTGATCACGTGCTAATTATCCTCCCCTCCATGCCATTCCTTTTTTAGTGAAAATTTGAGGACACACTTCGTGGCAAGATGTGTATCCTAATGTGGGTGCACCTACACTATACACGTCGGGTGCCTCCCTGCTAGCATCCTATCCCATGTAAACACTCGTTTATTTTTGTGCGTAGTCCAAAGGGGAGACAGAATCCCCCCATTTGGTTACCCCCCCCTGCTCCGAACCCCGTGGATACTACATTCTCCCTACGGTTCGAAAAGCCTGTTGTTTTTATTTTATTCTTTTTAGATCAAGAATTTGGGTTTCTATTCATTACACGTTTTTTTTTTTTTTTTTTTTTTTTTTTTTTTTTTTTTGCTTTGTGTGGGTGCTGCTACCACTAGTACCCCTTTATGATGAACCAGAGAAGCATTACTTTGCTTCCATTTCGCTAATGAGACAAGCTAATACTTGAGGTGGCCTACTACCTCCCGGAGAGTCGCTCAAATGGATGAACGCCCTCAGGTCAGTTTGTTCACATCATATGTAAGGAGACCACATTATGTGCAATTTGACTGCGCCTAAATGGCACCCGAATTTTTCCCCCCCCAAGTGGAAGTCATTTTTCCTTAAAAGGTTCTGTACCACTTGACTGGATACATTTCGCCCCAATTATTTCTCATTTATTCTTCCCCTTTTAATTTTCACACTTTCTTTGAAGACGCGAAAAGGATTTCACATCGTAAAGAAAAATGAACTACTATTTCATGAAAAAAAAGAAAAAAAAAAAAAATAGAAGACACAATTAATTTCGTTTTAACTTAAATAGGAAAATACAAAACTGTTATGTCTTTAGGTAGGGTTGGAAAGTTACACACACGTAGCGTCACTTCTGTGACTTTTTTTTTTTTAATCCCCACGAAAGCGATTAAAAGGAATAAAGTGAGGAAAAAGAAAAGCTTGTCATTGTTCTCTTTTTTAAAAGTTGCTAAACCTTATCCATTTTGCTTGAATGTTTTTCACACCGCGCTATCTAGGTGAAGTTGCAACTCTTTTGCACACCTGCTTATGCGTTCCTCACGCGTCCTGTACAGCCATTGTGAAGTCCACCCTTTTGGAGAAAAACACAAACAGACAAGGAAGGAAAAGAAAGATCATCATTCTCCAAACTGCGAATTGATAATCGTTAAAAAGATTAAAATTGGCCAAGGCTGTTCGAAGAGAAAGTTCACCTTTAGTAAGGTGCCATATTTGTGTATATTAACATGGTTATTTGGCTCTCTATGTTTTTTTTTTTTTAACCCGTTTTTTGCGGCATCACATCCAAGTTTTTAAAAGCTACCTGAAAAGATTCATAATTCAGTTCGCCCCTTTCACAGAAATGGAAATTTCGCAAAAATGGGAATTTCACAAAAATGAAAATATCACAAAAGGGAAAACTGCGCAAAACCGACCTGCTAAACGAAGCACAAGTGCTTCTTCCCCGTTCATAGTGCGAAAAAAAGTACCTGCACAGGTCAGGCAAAAATTGAAAAAATTATTACCAATTAGGGAAAAAAAAAAAAAAAAAAAATAAGATAAGATAAGATAAGATAAAATCTAATTATGAAATACAAGCGAAATGATAATATTTTCGCAAAATAGCAGTTCATCCGGAATTTATCCTTGTCCTCCCCTTTTCGTAAAAACCAAATAACTGCTTTTACAATGGAGCATTCTGAACAATCCAATGAGGAAGGCGACACGCCTGAGGAGCATGAAGGTATGTACCTGTCGTGATTACACGTTCACACCTTTTTTTCTCTTCTACAACATATGGCTTGTAAGTGGGATCAACAATTTTATAATTAAAGAGAAATATTTTACGTAGATACGTGTTACACACCATCCTTCCAATAATCCTCTTTGCCCCTACCACAAAACAGTATTTTATGCGTCCAATTATTTCATACCCTCATGCAGTCGTGCGCGCGTTCAAAAGGCACTACTTTGAGGACAAGGACCAAATGCACATAGCGACCATGAAGGCCATAGCTCAGTAAGACCATCAAGTGAACGAGAAGAAAAAAAATGAAAAAAGAAAAAAATTAAAATAATGAAACACGCTTATGGGAAAAAAACATTTGGCAATGTGGCAAAAAGAAAAAAAAAAAAAAAAGAAAGAAAGAAAAAGACGATGAGTCAGGTTCCAACAACCCCATTAACACCGAGTTGAGAGAACAAGGTGTCAGCGCTTAACCCTTAACACGATAAGTGGAAACATTAATGGGGGGCGAATTATACACAGACAATACAGCGAGAGTTAAAATCCCACAAAAAGGAGTTGGTCGCGTATATAAAAAAAAGAAAATGCAAAAATAAAAATACAAAAAATACCCCATATGGTAGATAGAACATTTCGCTTCCGCTGCAGTAACGCACATACGTTTATAGCCTGAACGGGCACCTGTATACATGCGTACTTATATGGAGGCATATTTTGTGATTCTCCCCCTTCCACGCACACACATCGCAGAGTTCTACAGAGCAACATGGCAAAGACCAACTTCGAACTGTTCGTTAACTTAAATGAGGCTAATGGAAAACTAAAAAGTTTCGTAAAAAGTGAGAAAACGCAAAAAGAGATTTTATCCATGCCCCACTCGAAAAGGATGACCATATACCACATTCTGTCTTCCAGCGATATCTACCTTCACTTTGCGGTGAAAAAGTACACTCACAATGAAAATGTAAGAACGTTGCGTGTGCACGGGCGTGTACGTGCATATGCTTTCGTCCGAGTCTATGTATGCTATTATATTTGCTGTGGTGTGTACCTATGTGTATGCTTATTTCGCATGACCGCCAACACTTACCTCCCTTTTCCCGCCATTCTCTGCCCTAAAGAACTTCCCCTACCTGAAGAACCACATCTCCAGCAGCGCCCAGGATTTCGCAGAAAACGTTAAACAGAGTTTAAGGGCCATAGGGAATAGCAGCAATATCATGTTCATCAATAAAAAGACGACTATACTAACGCATAGCAACTCCGAATGCGTAAAAAGCTTGCTACTGAATGTTGTAAAAAATCAAAAGAAGCACGTAAGTGTGTACTTTACCTGCACAGAACATATATGTAAGGACTACCAAGAGAAGGACAAAAAATTCGATGATAAGTTTGTTGAAGATTTGCGGAGGGAAAATATACAAGTAACAAAAATTGATCTTGACAATGTTAAGGATGTCTTAAGCACAATCGATTTTGTCGTCATAGGAACAGAACTCGTAATCGACAATGGAGGAATTATTAGCAAGAAAGGTATTAAACAGCTAGCCGAATTGTGTTTATCAAATAGAAAAGAATTTTATGTCACTTGTGAAGCCTATAAATTTTTAAAAATTGAAAAAATAAAAAATTCCTCCCAGGAGTTTTATTCATACTGTACTGAAAATACACCTAACCAAGGTAGAAAAATGTATGAATTTCTTCCCTACCATTTTATTACTCTTTTTTATACGGACATTGGAATTTTCCCCCCCTCTGCAATTTCGTACGAACTGAACAAATTATACATCAACGATGTTAACTGATATTTTTTTATATTCTTTTCAAATAGGCGACATTGTCTAGAGTTGCTTTACGTCTATCAAACTGAATTGGACGTTCTACATATAATACTCTGGGGCGCTTCACACGTGTGCCCCTTTTTTTGGTGGAGAAGTACACCTTCCGCTGTTTTTGTGCACCGTGGCATATTGCATCACATTTTGTTTGATTTTCCTTTCTCCATTTTCGCGCATACTCCTTTTTGCTCTCACCGAAGAAATACCCTTTTTAGTAGCCATTAGGGGGGCGCAACCTTTTTTTATGTATTTTTTTATTCCTCCTTTAAAAATTTTTTTTTCCCGTTTAGTACTTGCCGCATATCCCCTTTTTTTTTTTCAAAAAGAAATTAATTTTTATAAAAGTGTCTTCCCAGTTTGTTTTTCCCCTCCTTTTCACACACAACCCATTGCGCACATGGTAATGGAGAATTGATACTGCATTTGGTATGCATTTAAGGGAGAATAGACTTAATCCTTCAAAATAGCTTGTTGCGACGTTTTTATGCATCTGCGTTGGACGCACTGCAAAACATAACAATCTCTGCAGTGGAGGTTTACCCCTCACAATGTGACGTTATCATGTTATACTATTTATATTATTTTTTGGGCAAATGTGTCCATTATTGTACTTCCCCGTTGTTCCACATATGGTGTGTGGGGGCCCGCATCTTTCTTATTTCCTCCTAATTAAAGCTTAATTTGGGGGGAGGTACACACACACCCTGATAGGGGGGGGGCTGTCCTCCTTTACGACAACTTAAGTGCCTTCTTTACGCTTGTTTTGACACTTCGCTTTCTCCTCCACAAGGGGCGCTCAGAAATGTTGGCAAAGTACAAAGAATGGTAGCAATCTCCACACCACTCCGAAGTGCGCAGATATGCTTTTCCATTTTTAAGGAGCCGCGGCAGTCTCACCTTGAAGCCTACTTCATTCCATGTGCAGTTAGCCAAAAAAAAAAAAAAAAAAAAAAAAAAAATCTATCAAATTGTATGAACAATTCGGTAAAAAAAAAAAATCCAGCCAAATAGTATTAACAAGTGAGGCAAAAAAAAAAAAAAAAAAAAAAAAAAAAACATACATGCATACATACGTACGTACATAAAATGGGACTACCTAAATGTACATATACGATAGCATCCTGTTTCTTTTCAAAAGAGAGCATATTTGTTCTATTTTCATTTTTTCTGCCCATAACTGCCATAATTTTCAAAGGCGCAGGTATGTAGTATGTAGCTTCTTTTTAACACTTTCCCCCCCCCCCCGCTTCGTTACCCCTTACCCATTCGCCCCTGTTCAGTAATATGAGCTTCACCCACTCACAAATTAAGCTACACAATGGAATATTAAAGAAAAGCTCTCAGAATATATATTTTTGTAGCAACTTTTTCAAAAGAGGGAAACATGACTTGGCGATAACTTATGGGCATAATCGCACATGCGAGAAAGAAGTAAAGGGTATAAATGGTTATACCAGGGGGGTGTATTCTGTCCATGTTCGAAAATTTTTTCACCTATCAAACAGCATCGCTAGCTGTGATGGAGCGAATTCAAAGGGATATAGCCAGTGGGACAGAGGAGACAAGTCGGTCGCCTGCGCCCAGCGGGACAAGGAAAAAACATGCGGTAATGAACATACGGGAGAAAAAAACCTTGAATGCGCCAAAAGTGACAACAACGAAGACACACTGGGAGATGCCCCCCCAGGGGAAGTTACAAACGATGAGATCATCCCGTACACCCATTTCATCATCGAAAAATGCAAAGCTAACATGCAGCAAGATGTAGACAACTACGAATCTTCCTGGTATGTCGAACTCGTTCACGAATTATTAAATTGCACAAAAATTATGTTCGATTGTTCTTGGATGGCTTCGATCGTAGCAACAACTTCATTCATGAGGATGGTTATTTTACCCTTAACTGTATCGGCAGAAAGGGATAGAAGAAAACAGAAAATATTAAACCCCCTAATAAAAGAATTGACAAATAAATTAAAAAGTAATGCACAAGATGGAAATATAAAAATGGCACTTGAATTTAAAAAAAAAATCCTTAACATTAGAAATACTCATGGAATATCTCTAATCCCCAAGTCCATTATCATGATGGCATTTTTTCAAACCCCTTTATTTTTTATATTTTATTTTTCCATGAAAAAAATGGCATCCTATCCTGAAGTATTTAAAGAATTTACTTTTGAGTCTCCACTATGGTTAGATAGTCTTTCTTTACCTGACCCCTACTACATACTACCTCTGTTATCCTCCCTCCTCTTATTATCAAATAATGAATTAACAGCGTTGATAGACAAGGCACTAAGCAATAGCAAGTCGAGTTCCCTCCCCGGAGATGAGAGCGAATTTCAAAAAAAAATGAAGCATGTGTCCAAGCTAGCCATGAGACTATTCTATATATCATCCTTTTTTTTTTTTAAATCCATGCCATCGGGGTTACTCATTTATTTGATCACGAACACATTCTTTCAATTACTTACCACCCAAATTTGTAAGATAAAAGTGATTGAAAGGTTTCTGGATCTTCCTCCCTTATACTCAAGGGGACTATCCTTCCAAGGAGACACTGGAAGGAATAATCAATCCGATTCCAAGCGCAGAAAGCCCATTCACATGGACGACCTTGTAAAGGGTAAGTTCAGGTGAGCGTGTCGCACTAACACCCCCTGTGGTAGGAAAAAGGCATGGTAACAGAATATCCAACATTTTATACGTATAGGTAGATGTTCTTGCACATTCACTATACAGTTGTGATACCCCGCGTGGTTTTGTCTATTTCGTGAATGTTACCTCAGCATCACTTGTGTGCTAAGAGGGTATCTCTTCACAATGATCTCATGCTCCTTCTTCATTGTGCAGCTCGTGAATTGTTTTATTTTGACTTTTATTAAAATTTTTTTTTTTTTTTTTTTTTTTTTTTTTTTTTTTTGTTTAAACATAGATTGCTTTTCTCCTTAAAAGCTGATAGATACCTTTTAAGGGATTTTTTTTTTTTTTTAAAAAAAGCCTTAATTCATTCTGCTTACACACTGCAATGGTGGAAGGGACATTCGACGGGTCGATCGAATGGCACGGGAAAAACAACAGGAAAAGGAAAACCCATGTGATTAACGTTGTGGAATAAAGGTAGAGTCACACCTACGCAAGTACACAAAGATGTGTATGAATGAATCCTGGGCGGGACAAACCTACAATTGCAAATTTTCTTATTTAAATCCCAAAGGGAAAAAATGGAAAATATAACCCCATTGGTTAGTACACATTCGAGCTGCTTAACTAGGCATTTTTCTGGGATTTGTTGGATTTTTTTTTTTTTTTTTTTCAAAAAGGGGAATATAAAAATGTGTGCCTGAAGTGTAAGGGCAGTGTATAATGTACATTCGGTATTCTCCCCCGCTGAGGAAAAAGTGGGAAAACGAATGGGACATTCGATTTCATGAACTGTTTGACGGAGGGATTTTTCCTGTGCTTTGCTTCGCCTCATGATCGTTGCGCTCGCTTCACTTTTCCCTTCATGTAATCATTTTGTTCCTTTCTTGTATCTCCTCCCCACTTTGAAAAAAAAAAAAAAAAAGAAACTTTCAACTTTTTATTTTTTTCATTTTTTTTATTGTGTTCACAGAATTAACTTCATTTTTTCCTTTTGGATGAAATTCGCCTTTGCATTTTTATTTGCCTACCTACTTCTTAACCTCCCATTTTCCTGCCCGTTTTTTTACCGTTCTCCTGTTGACCTTATCTACTCGTCTGCTCCCAGAAACTGAGAAGTTTTTTTTTTTTTTTTTTTTTTTTTTTTTTTTTTTCCCCTTGTACGCGTATATATTTTCCCACTTTTTATTTATCTCTCATTTTCAACTGGGCCCTAATTGTTCACTTTTGCCTTAAGAGGAAGCGAAGCAAACATTTTCTTGTGAAGCGACAATTGTGTTTTTTGCATGTATGGAGAACCGAAGATTTTTTTTTTTTTATTTTTTCTTTTCCCTTTGTCCTTTTTTCCTCCGCTCTACTTTAACTTGCCATCTTTTCCCTTCTTGAAATGGAAAAAGTGGATCTATAAAGGGGACGACTATCATATTTACATGTGCAATTTTTGACAACCCTCAGAGGAACAACTTTTTTTCAGCTTCGCTGATCTCCTCTTCATTTGGCTATGGCCACCATATGTTAGTTACACTACCTCCGCTTGCTCATAGAAGAATTTGAAGTTTCCCATTTTTTTACGTTACCGAAGGTTAGGGACACCTCGCATGAATAGTAGCGACTTCGCTTCCCCTCCCCGTACCCTTGCCACATTTATGCAAGCCAAATTATCGAACAAATCCGTATCATGTTTTAGTTAAGAATGGAGAATGTTCAAAGCGCAAGTTGTAAGTCGCCGAAAAATCACACCCAACAGGAAAATGATTCCAACGATGCGAATAAGGTAAACCATTTCGTTGCAGAGGAGGAAAGAAGGAAAATGCACATTGATAAAAATGGTGCCAACGAGGGGGAGAATGCTTCTAGTAGACAAAATGCAGATAGTAATAATGACCCCAACGATAGTACCAGTGTCAATGTGGAGGATAAAATAATTAGGAAATACCTGAGTAAGCGTATGAGTAACATAGGCTTAAGCCCCATGAGAGGGAGTGATAGTGGAGGAGAAGAAAGTGCAGAGGAAAGGGAAAATCAAAGGGAAGATGGAGGTGGAAACAGGGGCAGAATATTGGAGGAAAATCTTCGCCAAAGAGGAGAGGGACACTCCCCCAAACGCCCATACGAACCGTTCGAAAAACAAATCAACATCATCAGTGATAGCAACAGCGATAGCAGCAGCGAAGGGGACGACATTCCTCTGCTCAAGACACTGAACATTGATCAGACAAAAGTGCGCATCAAAGTGGGAGAAACAACGGGAACCTGTGGTGGCGATGCTGTTAGAAAAATCGATAGGGCAATTCTAAAGAAGCGGAAGACTCACGTAGAGGCAGAGAAAGTAAAAAATATAAAACCTTCCCGCATCAATGGGGATATGCAAAGTGGAAAAAAAAACAGGGATACCGATCCTGAGTCAGATGCAAGTAGCGATGATGAATACTTAATCAACCTCATTAACAGGAACAGTGGCAGTGACAAATTCCAAGGAAATAAAAAACAACAAAGTGAAAGAAAAGACAGTGCGCGCTGTTTAAACGAAAAGACTAGCAGAAAGACAAGAATAAGTACCGGCAGAGGGGAAGGAAGTGAGTCCTCAGTAGACGAAGATAGCACGTCGAGTTGCGATTCGGATGAACCCATCCTTGTAAAAAGTAAACTAAAAAATAAAACCAATTCTCCCCCAAGGGGAGTAGGCAATAGTAACGATCAGCACGCCAGCCTGGTGCAGACACTCTCCACCACGAGTGACGACATCGGGGATCAGAATAACGGTGTCCTACATAGTAACGAAACGAAGCAAGTCATAGCGAATTGTAAAGGCAACACCCAAGTAGCAGTAGTTAACAGTAGTGTAGACGCAAAGGGAAGGAATGCTTCCTCAAAAGCGAAGCCATCGTCTAAAGCGCGCGCATCTCCCATAGCACACCCTGTCGCAAACTCCAAAGGGAGTTCTGCTCAAAAAAAAAAAACGAAAAAAAATTTAGGAAAAAAAAAAAAAAAAAAAAACAGCAAAAAAAGTCCGCAGAAAGGGGGATCCAAGGAGGGGCGGAAAAAGGGTGTAGTCACAAAAAGGATTAAAAAAGGCAACAAAGGGAGTGACAGTGCCAGAGGGGGTGATCGCGCCAGAGGGGGTGATCGCTCCAGAGGGGGTGATCGTGCCAAAGGGAGAGGCCATGCAAAAGGGAGAAATAACGTCAACCGCAGTGATAAACGAAAGCATAGGCACAGTAGTGACGACCTCGAAAACAGCCTGAGCCAAAGCAACGACATCGAAACAGATTCCATCGTTGTAGGCACCTTCGACCCCCATAACCGGACACCCAAGGAAAAACTTGTAGCACAATTACTCATTCGCTGGTGGTATGTCCTACCCGATTGGCCAACACCTGATTTCAATTATGAGCCAGAGCTGACCAGAAGGAAGTTAAGGTTAGTTCCCCTGGAAGAATACGAAGATGAAGAAGATATTGATAAACAGGGATTTAGAAAAGTATATGAAATCTCTGCCTTTCCGGGAGTCTTTAGAGATGCAACTGGAAAGGCATATGACTTAAGAGACAAGGATTCATGCCCATCTTACAACAATTTTATGAAAAAAACAGAATTACAGTTGCTAGAATTAATCTCACAGGCTATAAAGAACCAAATAGAATCTTTAAAGGAGTCTGTGTATGATGAGAGCGCCATGGAAAAGATTCTCGAAAAACAGCTCAAAGATGCAGAAGTGAAGTTAAAAAAAATTACCAAAAAAAAGGAAACAAAAACAAAAGCGGGGGAAGATCATGAAGAGGAGTCCGAGGGGGAATCCGATAGGATACACACTTAGAGGGAGGGTACATAATACAAATGTTGAGGAGATCTGCCAAAGGGAAAAATCTATCCTCCCTTGCCAGTTGCCAAAGGGAAAAATCTATCCTCCCTCGCCAGTTGCCAATGTGAACATTCCCCCCCCGCAAATGTGTACTGCTCCTCACTTGAAAACAAAATTTACGACTTTGTTCGGAATATACATAACGTTCACAAGTCGTTTTCCCTTTTTTTTCTCCTTTTCTATTCGATCCGTTATTTTATTTGTAGCCTCGCGAATGATTTTCTCTGATCGTTCCGACGGTTCGCCATTCGTGGGGCGCTCGGAATGCTCACAACTTTCTACACTTCGCAGCTCCTCCAAACCGCTTTCCCTCGCGACCTCCATGAAGGTCACGTGGCGATTATTCAGTCGGATAGAAAGTCTGCTTACCTTTGCCGACTCCAACTCGAATAAGGAAGGCCAGCGCGCGAAGTACATCAGGCTAGAATTGCAGAAGTAGCAAATCTGCTTTCTCTCCGCTTTGTATTTTTTCAAGTAAAAAAACCAAAACTCCTCGCAGATGTGAGGGCAAAATGGGAACAGCAATTTAACAAACACCAAAAATATCTTCAATGGGATGTAGTCCCACTTTTTAATTTCGTTGAAAAATATCATGAAGAACGAGACGGCTGTGTTTAGCTTCATGTTGTTTAGACATTTAGTTATTTTGTTAATGAAAAAATTTGCCCTTTCTTTCTTCTCCGTTTCAATATCTTGTACTTTTTTTTTTACAATAAAATCTGATAGCTCTTTGCACGAATGGTCTTCACTACGTAGGAAGTTTATATTACGCTTTATTGCTTCTTTCTTCTCATCAGGGTTGAATTTTCCTTCAAGTTTATAACCCCCACTTTTAATCATTTCAAAATTTAGAATCATGTGCTGGTTCCTTTTTTTTCTCCTACACTTGGTGCAAATTATATGTTCGCTATTTCTCTTGCGGGGGGGTTCCACGACACTGTCACCACCCTCCTGCGGAATTTCTCCCGAGTCAACTTCTGTAGTGGTGCTACCTTCCTCTTGTCTCTTCTCTCCTGCCAAGGAGGTATCCTTCACAAACAAGTTGTATAAATTGGTTAAGAATTTAAAGGTTCCTTTTATCCCTTTTAGATCCCATTTTTTGTTTTGATCTATAGGTCCTAAGAACAAGATGTAGAGTCGGAGACAATCGGATCCATATTTCTTCACGATATCATTCGGGTTCACTGTGTTTCCTCTAGATTTTGACATTTTTTCATAATTCGCTTTTACTTCTACATCTGGGGTGTCCTTCAAAAAATACTTTCCCTCTCTCTGCACCACTAGCTCTTCTGGAATTCGATACTTCCTGTACTTCTCATTTTCGCATGAGACTTTTTCTCCTAGCGCTTTTTCAATGCTGCAGTTTTGCTTGTCGGATGAGAGCTCTGCGCCGGATGGATAGATTTGTTTCTCCTTGAGAGGTTCACCATTTCCACCTATAAGTACATCATCCCCTGGATTACTCTCCGTAATGTTTGACTCGACGGAGCCTTGCCTCTGCTGGGTTCCCCCCTCCTTCTCAATTTTATCTCCCTCTGCTGCCTCCGCCCTCACCGCCGCATAACTAACCAACTTTCCTTCCAACGTTGTGTAAGCAAAGAACGAACTGGCACTCAGCAGAAGGCCCTGATTGAACAATCTTTGGAAAGGTTCCTTATGCTTAACTAACTTAAGGTCGTACAGAAATTTATGGAAAAATCTGGCATAAAGCAGATGCAGAACAGCGTGCTCACTTCCTCCAACGTACAGATCCACAGGCATCCACAAATTTGCTCTCTCCTTGTTAAAAATGCAATTCGAATTCTTTGAGTCCAGGTACCTTAAGAAATACCAACTAGACCCAGCCCACTGTGGCATGATATCACATTCTCTCTTGTACAGTACGTTTCCCCTTCTTTGGAAAACCCAGTTTTTAAATCTTGACAAAACGGAAGGAGATCCTTCATTGTATCTATTAGAACCCAATTCGTATACTCTTTTGTGAAACTTTGGCAAATGCACAGGGATGTCATCTATGTAGATCCCTTCCACTGGAGAATTACACACATTTTTTATCTCTCCCTTTTCTTGTCCCCCTTCTTTTGTTCCTCCCACTGGAAAGAGGAACGGAAAGGGTTCTCCCCAGTATCTCTGCCTGGAAAATAACCAGTCTTTCAAATTGTACACACTGTACTTTTTGCTATACCTGGATGAGGACAACAATTTGTGAAGGGCTTCTTCCCCCTTTGAAGTCTCTTCCACTTTTTCTCTCCTCCCCCTTTTAACGAATAGCAAATCACTATTGTTCTCTAATACATATGTACAAACGTATATGGGGATGTACTTTCCTATTATGGGATTGTAGATAACTGAGCCTGTGAAGAAGATCTGTTCATTCTTTAACCTCTCCGTGTCGTTCTCCCTAATTCCTCTCCTCACAAAGTTCAGTAAACATTTTTTCCCATTCACTATTTTGTCAATCTTCGGATGATTAACACTGACTACTAATTTATCCCCTGGAAAAATGGCCTCCTTTTCGTTTAAAAATATTTTCACATAGAGATCCCCCCCTTCGTTTTCCTCCTTATCCGTGTCAAAGTTTAGCAAATATTTTTTTTCTCCTTTGTTGGGCGGAAGCACTGGTTTAGGTACACTCGGCTTGATCCTCCTCAGCGAATTTTCCACTGCGTCTTCCTCCTGAATTAGACGTTCCATTTGGTTTTCGACCCATTCGATGGGATACTTCTCACCACCCATTCGAACAAAAGAATAGAAAAAATCGTATCCATACCCCCCCGTATGGTACAAATAATTCAAAAGGAGTGTCATCTCATCGTTTTCGTATATACTATGGTAGAGAACATGTGGAATGGAACAACCTGAAGGGGTATGAGAGATCTGCCTAGTTTTCCATTCATGGATAGGTATAACTTTCGCCTTTAGGATGATGCCTTTTTTCTTTCCTATCCAATTAATTTGCATGCGCTTAATCTTCTCCGGCCAATCGATCTCCTTCAAATCCTCAATAAGTCTGGTGGCGTACTTTGTAATCCTCAGGTACCACTGCAGCAACTTCCTCTTCGTAACCTTTAATCCTTCCACATTCGCTTCATTCTTCATTTCATCATTTGAGATTACACATTTAATTTCCTTCGACCAATTTACATAGGAATTCTTCTTATAACCTAGTTTTTTTAAATACATCTGAATGAAAATCCACTGGGTCCATTTGTAGAAAATTTCATCCGATGTGTTGATTTCGTTATCCCAGTTGAAAAGGAATCCCATCTTTATTACTTGTTCCTTAAAATTTAATATATTTTTTTGGATGATTTCTCTTGGATCTACTTTCAGCTTCATTGACATTCTATCACACGGCAATCCAAAACTGTCCCATCCGATGGGATGGAAGACACAGTGGTTTGTCATTCGCTTGAATTTCGCTAACACATCTGTTATGGTGAAGCACAGGATGTGCCCCATATGTAGACCCTGAGCTGAGGGGTATGGAAACATATCCAGGATGTAGAACTTCCGCCTGGTGGTTTTCCTTCTTTCCTCCTCTTCAAATTCGCGTCCAACGCTTTCTTCATTTTTCCATTCTCCTTTACCTACTCTACCTACTTTACTTACTTTACTTCCTTTAGCTAATTTTTCCCCTTCACCTTGACTCTCCGCCTGGGCATTCCGGTTGAACCGAGCGAAATCCCTATCCAGTAATCGCTTCGAATTCCACACCACCTGCCACTTGCGCTCGATCGCCCGGAAATTGTACGCCCACAATTTGGTGTCTCGCCTCGCCCTCCTCCAGGCACATTCACTCGGGTGCAAGGAGGGAGCTACGTAACCAGCACGTACCCCTATAACCGAACAACCAGCACTTGCCCCCCTAACCGGGCAACCGACGTTTTCACTCCTCACTGCAAACACATGATGGATCGTTTCACACAGGAGCAAGTAACACAAGATGAGGGTGAGTGTCCAACTGAGTGGCATACCACGGGCATGACAAGTACCACTGTCCTTACGGAAGGCACATAACTCTTACGTCAAGGGCAACGTGAGGGAGGCACACCCGCTAACAACGGAAAGAAGAAATGGCAATATATTATCCGATATGTAAGCAGAATGTTGAACCACCCATCCCACCTTTTATACGCAGATGGACTAAAACAAGCAAATGACTATAAAAAAAATGGAAGAACAGAAAGAACTACATTCTTTTTTTTTTTTTTTTTTTTTCCTCATCAGTGTAGTATTGCATAATTGTGTAAACTACATGCAATGGAGCGGCAGAACCTTTACTTCCATTGGCTTATCTGCAAAAAATATATATATATATCGCAACATGCTTCACCTGTTGGAAGGCCACCCGTTTGATAAAATGTTTGTCAAATGGTATGTACCCTGTTAAGGTCGGGTAAAAAAAAAAAAAATGAACAAAAAATGAACAAAAAATCGTGCTATTTTTTTCCCACCCTTTTTTTTTTTTTTTTTTTTTTTTTTTTGAATCCATCATGCTAAACATGTGTGGAAAGATAGCCGAGGTGATCCTTCCACATGTAGGTTAATAAGAACGAGTATGTCCCCCTATGGAGAGTCTTTTTTTTTTTTTTTTTTTTTTTTTTTTTTTATTCTCTCTCCGCCGAATTGGACCCCCGTTGTAGTACAAAAAAACTTTCATGATAATGTACCACCAACCCTATGAATGTCACCATAGCAGCGTTGTTTTTACCCTCCACCGTGGTAGTCTTCACACAGTAGAGCATACCTCACCCCCAAATGACAAAACCACGTTCAGCAACTATTAAACGGAGGATCATCTAAGGATGCACAAAAATGGCTACCTACAACATTACTCGGTGGGGAAGGCGTTACCGCTTCATTCATAATGCGCGCCAGGTGCAAATAATAAGAAAGGGCCAAGTCAAGTTCCTTAATAGGGCCACCCAAAATGGTGCGAAGCATTATGTTGTGGAAGGAAACAACCTCCCACCGCTAACAATAAATAATATAAATTTCGTGGCACATGCTGATGACAGCGCTCTCCAAGTAGAACTCCCAAATGATGAAGACAAACGTTCAGGAGAAAACACATCCTCACCAAAATGTAACAGCGTAGGAATGAACGAACATCTAACCATAGACAAAGAGGAAACAGATATAATGGTCCATATAATAAACCATTTAGAAACTTGTAAAAAAACAAGTAGGAGTTACCTCGATTTCCTCACACTTTCCACCTTACACAAGCAAGAAATTGAAAAGAAACAAAAGAACTTCTATTGCAATGACAAAATAAGGGACCACTTAAGAGAGTACATTCAGTTCGCTGTAAAAAACAAACACTACCCTTATCTGTTTAATATTTACGAGATGATTTGCCTGTACAAAATAGACGATGTAGAATTGATCAGAGAATTGGTTCAGTACATACTTATCTACACAACCAATGAGGAAGAGAAAGTTATTCACTCCTACTGGATCGTAAAAAATCTAGCTGAAAAAAAAAAACATGATAAGGTTATTGCTATGTTGGTAATCAAGTACCTTTTCAACGATTCTTTTTTTAACTTCCTCCAAAGGAACGCATGCATCAGTAGCAACTTTGTCAATCTCCTAAGTTATGTATCCGATTCGATTGGCTCTTATCCAAACGAATCCATCCTATGCTCACTCCACTCCATGCTAAGAAAATACGCTCTCCATTTTAACAGCAGATTAGAAAAGGAGATAGAACCCAAAATTCTGAACAATCTAGAGGAGCTAGCCAAACTGCAGGAAATCTTTCTAAAAAACGGATTCTATGATGATGACTTCAATTTGTTAATTAAACGTCTTGTACTCACTTGCACTTCGTATGTCAACCCTTTCGACTTACTGGTCCTCTCTTCCAATGTGCTCCTTAACTTTTCAACGAATGACCACCTGTTTCTGTGTCCTAAGGAACAGCAGGGGAGAGCCACCCCCATGGAAGGAATCCCTCTCAACGGGGACAACCCTACCAAGCTAGGCACCTTATCCAGAAGGTACAGAAATTTCCTATCCGCGAAGACCATGATAGACGTTGTCATCAGAACGAACGACCCCTACATGGCTAACACATGCAACGATCTGGAGTACATCCAGAGGTATCTCCTCCTCTGTTCCTATTGTCACTTCACTCTTTTTTCGAACTGGTGGGCCGACACTGTAATTTGTGATCGACTGAAAAAAAAAAAAAAACCTCATAAAACAGTGCTACGGTCCAGAATGCCATACAGAAGTCATCTTGTAGACCAGGTATCCCACTTACTGGATGTGATTTTGCAAAGCTATGAGAGTTCGGGAAAAGGAGGAATAGACCCGTATGCATGTGTCGGTTCAGTAAGAAGCGAACGAGGTTGCAACCCTCCAGGAGATACCATATCCAGGTACCTACCTTACTTGTTCAAATCTTTCATCCGAATGGCCATAAACAAATCAGAGATGATTCACAATAATTCATATATCCTATTTTTCGAACAAGTATTTTTACACATAGTTGATGAGTTCGTTGCAAAATATGAGCAGAGAAAAGTAGAAAACCATGTGGATGCAAACGATCAGGGCAGTCTCACAAACAACGCAAGGGTCAAAGTGATGACAAGAGAGTATACCCCCCATTATGCTTTTAACCCAGGAGATAACATAAATCGGGACGAGAGTAACCCCCTTCCATCCGATACCCCTCGACCACTGTACACGGATGAATTAAGTCTGTATGATATAAGTTCCATCTGTGAGTGTTTCTTTCTGGTGAAACTAATGCAAGGGAGTATTTTCTCGAAGCGTAGAATGGTCGCACGGAAGGGGGTATCCATCCTCCATGCACCATCCAATGAGAGGGAAAATCACAGTAATTCCCCCTTGAACAGATCCAGAGATGCATTCGAAAAAACATTGTACTTATTCCTAGAAAGATTAACCCCCTCAAGTGAAATTCATCCAAATAGTGAGGGCTTCATTACGTTAGACAAACAGGATATACTTAAACAATTGATAAATAAAATAAGATCGTCTGCAGAACCCGTTTTTCTGTACTACTTAATGTTAAGAACAATTTTACCGATTCTATTTAGTGATACCCGTGAGGAATGTTTAGATGTGACTAAGACGACAATTTCGTGCATACTGTCGCTACCATTTCGAGCAGACACCTTTGTGAATGGATTATCATCTGCACAGGGGGATGATTCAACACACAAGAACTTCTATCACATTTTAAAGAAACTAACTCAGTGGGAAAATTGTGTTATATCAATAAACAGCCAAAGAAGAATTAGGATTCAAACAAAACGGAGAGGTCTTCCATACGACTTCTTCTACGCCGGTGACTTCCTTCGACCTTCATCTATATTTTTACTTTGCCTTAATGAAATAACGAAATGGGAAGATGTGTATCTACCCTTCTTACAGGAAGTTTTTATATCTGACAATTTTTCAGAAGGAGATAAGGCGAACTTTTCGGATCTCATACAGGGGGCGCGTGACTCGGTAGATTTTAGCATCTCTAGGTTCTTAAGGGAAAGGCGGGCTTAGGACCCCTCCTCCCCGGGGGTGCACATTATTGCGTCTCCATTGTATATGGTCAGATCCGGTCATACACTGAACAGCACAGATGTAGCGCCATTCTCATGTTTGCCCCGTTTGCACCGCTACCACAATTTGTACCTGTTGCTTCTTTTTTTTTTTTTTTTTTTTTTTTTTTTTTTTCCTCAAGTGGAGCCTGTTTTATGATCTACACATGGGGCAACCCCATCAGACCTGCTGTTCCTTACATTAACGATAAAATTACTTTGTTTGAGAAAAAGAAAAAAAAATTCTAAGCAAGGTTAATTGAAAAGTGCACATGGCATGTCCGTCACGTAGAGGCGAACGGGAAGGTACAAAATAATTAGGGCGCATATACAGGCGAAGCTGTAATACAGGGACATCTGGAAGCTGAAGAGGGGGAAGGAGACAAGTAAAATATGTAAGAAATATTCCGATGAACGGGAACAAGAACTGCCTTAGTCGCCCTATACTGGGCGTCAGAACCCGCATGCACTCTCTTCCACGTACAAGTCGTATCCCATGGTCTTGTTGTAGTGACAGGCCAAGAAGGCCCCGCAGAGAAAGCCGCCTATGTGTCCAAAAAAATCAACGGTTGGAGAAAAACTAACAAACAAAAAGAATAGTACAAAAACTGACACATTAAAAATATAGTAGTTCTTAGCCCTCCTGGACAAATTGGCCCAGGCTAAAAATATTTCCAGGATGGAAAAACCAATGAGTCCGAATCCACTTGTTGATGCACCGACAGCTAGTTGACACGGATTACAGATGGTGGTCAATACATTTCCAACCACCCCTGATAGAAAATAGAGGAAGATAAAATTGCCCTTCTTGTATTTGCTCTCTATCACTAGGCCTAAGTTGAGCATGCACACGATGTTAATTGCTAAGTGCCACCAATTGGCATGGAGGAAAATTGGCAAGAGCAGTCTCCAGATTTCTCCGTGCCTGAGCGGCGTGCGGTGGTGTGTCACAAAATGAGATAACATGCTACGAAGCAGGAACATATTTCTCTACACATTAGTATGCACACATGTAGGTGGCTTCTTTTGATGATTCCCTTTTTTTTTTTTTTTTTTTTTTTTTTTTTTTTTCCCCTTCATGGGAATCGTACTTGATGGATGGTCCATACGTGGCGCCCAGAAACATCAACACCTGCACGTTCGGCGCTGTTAAGTTTTCGCTTAGGAGACAGCTCAAAATATAAATGATAATTTGGGCGAAGCTAATCCATACGATGATTCTGCGGGAGGGGGAAGGAGAGAAAAGTAAATGCGAAGCGGTCATAGACACGAATTACTCATCATATCAGGAAGGGGATTTTCCATATATGTCGTCCAGAACAATCTGCACGAGATCAGACTACCTCCTCAGGGACATATCCGGAAAGAGCATGTCGTAAAAGGTGCCTCCCTTGGGGCTTCCCTCCATCAAGGGCACATTTTCACTAGCCCCCTGGGCTTTCCCTCCCGTCTGTAAATCTCCGCGAAGCATTTTCTTTATGCACACATGTAAAAAATGAATGTTTAGCTAAATGAAGATATGAAAAAGAAGAGGAATTTCTAAGGAAAAACCTGCATAGTTGTTTTTCCTTTCGCCAACAATATTAACCCTCATGGGTGGGAACGACGTTCTGAGCGAGACTACAATGATAGACACGTATGCACGTCTACACACCTATACAACAGGGATGAAGAAATCGATGCACATTTTTTTCGAACGACACATATGCTGCCAAAAAAAAAAAAAAAAAAAGTCTAATTCATTTACCTCACTTTCCCATTACAAATGGAGCAATTAGACCTACGTGAAGAAGTTATTTTATCCTTCACAATTGTACGTGTTTCCCTTGAGGAGGCGTGAAAAAAAAAAAAAAAAAAAAAAAAAATACCCATGTAAATACACCCATTCTGTTATGCTTTTATCCAATCCAAATGTTAAATCGATGAAATTGCTTTGTTCATTGTGGCAACACGTTAAGACATCCTTCTTCGTTTCTCTTTCTTTTATTTTTTTTATTTTTTCACGCCTCCTCAAGGGATAAATTATCTCTAGGGGAGGAAGACACACATGAGGAGGATGCCAAGTTAATAACCAAAGGGACCTTTTTTTTTTTTTTTTTTTTTTTTTTTTTTTTTTTTTTACAAATTCTGCTTTACCTAGCGAGGTGATGCATTTTCACCTGCTCAATGCGATGGAAAATTTAGACCCTACCTTGTTCTGTGCTACTATAAAGGGTGTTTTAACCCTTTTGCCGTTTCCCCATCAAGGGGTATATCTCTTTAGCCTCCTTTACGCAGGTGGCACACCTGAGAGATGTGCCCACTCACCATATGTTGCATTTAAAACGCTTAAGCGGTGAAAAAAAAAATTCTCATCATTTTCCGCTACTTTCTGCGTCACATATCCTCGTGTTGACACCATCACAGAGAGCATCGGCCATAAAGGAGAAATACCAAAGATGTGTATGAAATCTGTATTTTGTTTGTTCCGAACGTATGGCTATGTGTTAACACGAAGGTGTACACAAGATGCCTACTTCACACAAATGGTGATTAAATTGCCGGTAGGAAAATATTTCAGAAAAGAAAAAAAAAAAAAAAAAAAATTCCAAAATGTTTTCATATTATGATCAAGAAACACAAAATAAGATGCTTCTTCCATTTCATTAAATATCATGGAGTGTACAACATCCCTTTTTCACTAACGCAACATAAAGGCATTTTTTTTTTTTTTTCTTTACTCCCCTTAAGTTCATGTATCACTTACGGAGCTATTCCCACTTCACCTTTTCGCCACGCCAGTTTGCCATTTTCCCTCTGTGCTCATCTCATCACATTGCACCTCCCATCCGAAGTGTAAAGCGGGAACACCAACAAGAAAAAAAAAAAAAAAAAAAAAAAAAAAAGGAAATGGAATGGAATGGAATTGGCTTCACACCTTAAACCGATGATAATACAAACCGACACATGTTTATCATACACAGTGGCAGGGGGAGTTGCTATGCGCACCACGAATATACCATTTTTAGAAGTACATGTGTGTGCTTATTACGCGCATTAGGAATTTCCTTACGCGTTATCATCTCAGCGCGCATTGTCAAGGCACGAGGCGTAGAAGTATTTTAGTCCACTGCTGTGAACACATCTCGCTTGCGCACCTTCACCCGAACCGGTAGTCGGGTAGCACCTACATACGTCTGGGGATGCATACCAAGAGCATACGCACATAAACATTGCACATATATATATATATATATATATATATATATATATATATATGATTTTAAAAAAAAAAAAAAAAAAAAATAGCCCAAAGGGATTACCCCAGGAAAGGTATGCAAACCGTTCTGACGCGTAGCAATAGAATAATTTTTTTTTTTTTTTTTTTTTTTTAAAGCATATGCTCATATAACCTATCCTGAGAATTTTTTTTTTTTTTTTTTTTTTTTTTTTTTTCATAAACAAATGAACAATGTAAATTGAATATAAAAGCATTCTTAGAATTTACATCAGTCACGGTCAGCTCCGATCATCTCTGGTCATTTACACGCCTCTCCTTAAACCATCTCTTGTGACCATTCATTTGACTCCCCCCGCCGCCTCGCGCACATTCGCAGCATAGCTTGCTTATTCGAACTGAAAAAAATATTTCTGTAAGTACATTAATGCATGGGCTACTTTTACTGCAACCCTTCCCCAACACAAACGTGTACTTCGATGATAACCACTACGCGTACCTAAGGAGGAACTGGGCCTCAAATGCATTTTTATGTCGAGCCAGAATATTCCTCGCACATTCGAACGCAATTCGATATACAGCAAATTACCGCGCTGTACGTTTCCACGCCCTTCATATCCAAGTCGATCTCATTTTTTTTTTTTTTTTTTTTTTTTTTTTTTCTTTTTTCTCCTCCATAAACGTAAAGGAAGAGTGCATATCCCCCCACAGAGAATTGCCCCGACGTACACACTTTACACAAATCTAGCGCCTAAGATGAGAACCAAGTTGTTATCCCTCTTCCTTTTTTTAATCCCCCTTGTCCTTCGCAACTATGCACGAGCGCATGAAGATCTGTTCAATGAACACATCACCACTATACACGATGGAGAACTGAACAACTTTATTACGAAGAATGACGTGGTGTTGGTCATGTTTTTCGCTCCATGGTAGGGATACCCTCCTGCATGGAGGAAGCGAGACCGAAACTGGTCTAAGGGGTATTCACCTGCATATTCACCTGCATGTTCACCTGCATATTCACCTGCATATTCACCTGCATATTCACCTGCATATTCACCTGCATATTCACCTGCATATTCACCTGCATATTCACCTGCATTGCGTATTCACCTCCCTTTCCACCCATTTATTTTTCTTCCACACTCCCAGGTGCGGGCACTGCAAAAGACTCATCCCGGAGTACAACGAAGCAGCCAACATGCTAGCGGAGAAAAAGAGCGAAATAAAGCTAGCCAGTGTAGATGCCACCACGGAAAACGCCCTAGCACAGGAATATGGAATCACAGGGTACCCAACCATGATCATGTTTAACAAGAAGAATCGTGTGAACTACGGAGGAGGAAGAACAGCCCAATCAATCGTAGACTGGTTGCAGCAAATGACCGGTCCAGTGTTCACCGAAATTACCACAAATATTGAGGAGGTGTTGAAGGAAAAAAATATAGCAGTCGCATTTTACTTGGAATATACATCCGAAGATAATGAGCTATATAAAAATTTCAACGAAGTTGGAGATAAAAATAGAGAAATCGCCAAATTTTTTGTAAAAAAAAATGATAAGCATAATAAGATTTCATGCTACAGAAAGGATGAGAAAAAGGTCGATTACGATGAGAAGGTATCTCTGAGCGAGTTCGTATCCACCGAATCCTTTCCACTCTTTGGTGAAATAAACACCGAAAATTACCGTTTCTATGCAGAGAGCCCTAAAGAATTGGTATGGGTCTGTGCCACAACAGAACAGTACAATGAAATCAAAGAGGAAGTCAGACTAGCCGCATCTGAATTGAGAGCAAAAACTCATTTTGTTCTTTTAAACATTCCCGAATATGCTGATCATGCGAGGGCTTCCTTAGGATTGAATGAATTTCCAGGATTAGCTTACCAATCAAGTGAAGGAAGATACTTACTACCCAATGCGAAAGAATCATTACATAACCACAAAGCCATTGTAACTTTCTTTAAAGAAGTAGAAGAAGGCAAAGTTGAAAAGTCACTGAAATCAGAACCTATTCCAGAGGAAGATAAAAATGCTCCTGTTAAAGTTGTTGTCGGAAACTCCTTCATTGATGTCGTACTTAAAAGTGGAAAGGATGTGCTCATCGAAATTTACGCTCCATGGTGTGGTCATTGCAAAAAGTTAGAACCTGTATATGAAGATCTAGGTAGAAAATTAAAAAAATATGATTCCATAATTGTTGCCAAAATGGACGGTACACTTAACGAAACACCAATAAAAGATTTTGAGTGGTCAGGATTCCCAACCATCTTTTTCGTCAAGGCTGGTTCAAAAGTTCCTCTGCCATACGAAGGCGAGAGATCATTAAAGGGCTTCGTCGATTTCCTGAACAAGCATGCCACTAATACTCCCATCTCACTCGACGGTGTTCCAGGCATGGAGGATGGCACTGCGGAGGAATTATAAAGAAAAAAAAAAAAAAAAAAAAAAAAAAATAGCTAACTAGCCAACTAGCTATAACTCCCCTCATGGGTTAACTTTTCACCTCCCACGTGGAGAGTTCATCGATTGATCATCAGAAAAAAGTTAAATCTGTACATCCACACATTTGTATGAATTGCACTAATGTGGGGTGTGACAGTTTTAGCGTTTACAATCGTATATTATAACTGCAAAAAAAAAAAAAAAAAAAAAAAAAAAAAAAGGACACACACACCACGCGTAAGGAACACGAATATATATATGCGCTGAAGAAACGAAACATTGGAAGTAGCAGCACCAAAGCAGTAGGCTCGCACTCGTCAAATGATAAATCAAGCGAAAATGCATAAATCCTGTCCATATATTCCTTATATATATATATATATATAAAGGCCTACACGGGATGCGAATGGACAAAAATATCCCTCCGACCAAAGCGCAAGCTGCACATGCACACCGCTGGAAGCAACAGAAAGGAAAAAGACCACACCTGTGATGTGTTCGCAAGTGAAAATGCCAAATGTTAAGTTACAATACGGGGTCATTTAGCGAATGCACATTCTTTTTCAGAGCACCGTTAAATTGGTGCTTTTTCTTATGAAATTTTTTTTTTTTTTTTTTTTTTTTTTTTTTTCGCTCTGCTTAAAAATATATTCTTCACCCATGTGATGCATAATGCCACTCAGATGACCTGCATATCCTGTAGGTGTATACCTGTAACCACTATTACCTACATGCGTGTGCCTCTTCACCCCTCTCCATATTAATATGCTTTTCCTTTTTTCTTTAACTCTTGCGATGTAAAATGTGACCAGAGATACGTTGTACGTATAGACAGACATAAATAATTCATGGAGGCTTTTAAAAGGATAAGTAAAGTTGGAAGTTCCTCCCCCCACCCCCCGATGGAGTTACCATGACCGTTCGGGAGGTGTCAAAAAGTGCGTAGACGTGCACCTGTGGGGTATGCGTGGGTTAGTTGATTATTTTCTAAATAATGCGAGGCCACATGGGCCCCACCGCAAGTTGGCACACTGAAAAAAAAAGGGGGGGCACAGAGTGCTATACGCGCCAAACCCATAACAACATAACCATTAAGAGCAAATAAATCTACCGGTCAAACGGATCACCCGATGTACCCCTTGCACTTCTTCGAATTGCACATGCACTTGATGTTCTTGTAGTTGATACCGTAGTGGTACTTGAGGGGCTCATCCGGCTTGATGTCCCTGGAGGCAAAGATGCCAACGGATGGGTATTTGTCTCCGCGCCAAATAGTTATCACATTCACGTTGGGCTCACACGAATGGTTCAAAAACCGAGCTACGTTTGAAATGAACAACGCGTCAATGCAAGGGATCTTCCAGTCATCGGTGTACGTTTCATCCACCTCTGCCGTTTCGATGAAGTAGTTGAAATATCCTTTCTTATCGTATTCGTGTTCTCTTGAAATCATTTCCTTCCTGGTGGTTATTTCTCCAACGTAGTGCATAATTAAAGAATTGGCTTTTATATAAGATGCAGAAACGATGTCCCATCCGATGTCACGCGTTTTCACTACCTTCACAGGGTAGTGCAATCCCTCAGGAAATTTGTTCGTGCACTTCAAAGGATCACATAGACAATTTCCCGAACAGGCAGCCAGAACATTAAAGTCGTTAATATCGTAACTCTTATTTCCATCGCAGTATATTTTGCCCGTTCGTTTATGTCGTAAGGCTTTACAGTATCCGTTAATGTAAATTTCATCGAATTCCTTTTTACTATAATTTTGTGGTGCGCACCCTGAACAAAGTGGTAACAAATTGTATGGAGGAAGCCTTGAAAAAAATAAGGTTTTACTTACATAAGTGAAATTCATAGGGGGAAGTGAATCATCTACTGTGTTTTCTACTGGGATTTTAAATTTCTCCTTTCCAGCAGAGAGATCTTCATATGGATTCCATGTATCATCAAATGGTTTCTTCAACTCAATGTGGGCTGCTATCGCTTCTTTGCTTTTGATGGGAATGAAGAGATGGGCTGGTCTCTTCGCCATTTCGCAGTTTATGGGGATCTCTGTCTTACGAATAGATATTTCGATATTTTTAAAATTCTTTGTTCTAATTCTTTGGTTTTCATTTATCTCCTTTTCAAAGTTCAGGGTTTCTAGAACCAGTACCAGGGGTAGGTACTTGCCGCGACACCAGAAGGGGAAGGTCTCTGCGCCCCTTACCCCGGTGCCAACAGAAGAAGTAGGAGTGCTTCTCTGTGGGGCGGCATTATGATATGTACTCTTCCCAGATTCACATTTTGTTTTCTCCACTTCGTATGTAGTTTGAACCCCCTCCGGGATAGTTGCCCGCCGAAGTGCCTCCTCCTGACGCAGCCTTCGTTTACACATCTCGTACATGTGCACATCGCTACGAACCCACTTAGATGCCAATTTCTCCTTAATGCATCTGCGCCGAATGAATTTATATATGTGGTTAAAATTCATGAACGTAGTAGATTTGTAATTCTTCAAATATGGCACAGTCAATGTCATAACCATTTCGCTATCCAAGAAAACATTAATTGAGACAGAGTTTTTTTCAATCAGGTACTTTTTCCTCTCACACTGATTTTCATAAAAACGACAGCTTCGTGGGATAAAGCACTTGTCCACATACAGCCTCTTAAAAACGTAGAGAATATCTCTCTTATACTCCGATGTAGAATAATCATTGATAGTGAAAGCATTTACAATTTTGTATATCCCATCGTACCGAATTCCATAATTTGGACTGTACTTGCTCTTCAAGTTATTATGTCGAAAAATACGTATTGGCATCTGTAGCAGGTAGGAGTTGTACAGTGCATTGGCGTAGCATTTCCTCAGGCTAGAAATTTTATTGCTCAAAAAGGAGAGTAAATATCTCAATACAAAAGAGTTTCCATTATCCGTGAGAACTTCGTTTTTAGAATTCAAGATTACAGACGACACAATATGCTCGTTCTTATTTATCGGATGGAGAAAAAGATTATATGATGTGTACTTACACAAAAAAAATAACGATATGTGATAGTTGTGAGAAAAATGCGTATTCACCTTAATGTCTAGGATATTGAAATTGTTGTTGTACAACCAATCTACTGAAAGCATGTACTTCTTCTCCCTTTCCCATAGTTCGTTGCTGTTACTTTTGTACATTCCTGTTGTTGTATCTCCCTCTTCCAGGATACCCGACTTATCTCTATCCACTATACCATCTTCATTAACACCTGCGTGCTGATATCCACTTATGTTGCTGTTCACATAAGAGGTGTAATCTTTCTGCTCGTCTGTCCTACTTCCCCCTTTACCATGCGTATTGATGCTTCCTTGAGCAAATCCACTTTCATTCTCGTCCCAGTTATCTACCCTTCCAAACGCACCACCATGTCCATTCACCAACATCATTTTTTCCTCTCTCTTCTTCTTATTCAGTTGGTTATTCTCCATTATCCTTTTGTAATTATTCTTTATCCTCTCCAATAGCATTACATTCACATTTTCTAGCTCACTTACGTCTTCTTCATAATCTGTATCATCATCATCTGAATTATTTTTTTTAAAATGGGATTCGCCCCCCCTGGTTGTTCTCTCTGTCTTCTTCTTTGTCTTCATCGAAGAAATACCTCCTCCTCTCCTTCGCCTATTTTTCATAAGCGACAGATTATTGTTACAGAAAAAATTCTTCCTTCCTCTTTTCATACACACGTTCGACGACCCTCTTTCTTTACACGCCCTCCCCAGCCTCATCTCCCTCATTTCCTTTTCCTCCTTGGCATTTCTATTCCGCAACATCAATTTCTTTTTGTACTTTCCCCTCTCTGCCATATCTCCCTTTTTTATCGATTCGTTGCATTTCTGAGTTAATCGCTTCCTCCTCCCATCCGCCATTACGAGTTCTTCCTTTTCCCATTGATCGCTTTTTACTATCATTCTTTCCTCTTCGTTACCGCCATCAGGGGGGGTGGTCATCATACATTTGTTGCTCATTCCTTCAGTTTCCTTTTCTTGCTTTTCTTCATTCTTTACGCGGACCACTACTGTGGACGCATCATCACATTTCGGATTCTCCACGCACTCTACCACATCAGGAATTTTCTCCTTCACTTGATATATGGGCAGCACCCCATCGATTAACTCACTTCCAACTTGGTTCTTTCTTCCATCTTCTAGTAAAACATCACCTCCACATTTTACATCCGAACTATCTTTCGCTCTCTCCACCACATCATCTTCTTCCCCTCTCTGTTTCTTACTTGTACAATCAGATACGATATCTTTGCTCTCCCCCATGAGCATCTTCCTCTTGCGCCCCTTCTGCATAGGCAGAGGGTCATCATCCGCCTCCACTTCTTCCACTTGGTTCAATTCTTCCACTTGGTTCACTTCTTCAACATTTTGCATGCACAATTCCTCCTCCCGCTTGGCATTTTCATTCGTCACCACCTTCGAATCGACTTTCCCATCCATGGTTTCCCTCTCCTGCGGCAAATCTTCCGAAGTGCACGGGGCACCTTCTACCTTGCACGTTACAGGGGTGGCATCTTTAAAAACCTCCAGGCACTCCTTCATGGAATCCTTGTTCATTGAGTTGGACTGCTCTAGGGGAATCTCCTCTTCCGATCCCCCTTTGACAACTCCCCTCCTCTTATTCTCACTTCCTTCCACAAGAGAGACACTGCATTCCCGATTTTCCACATCAACGGTATCCTTCTTCTCTGAATCCACAGGTGCAACCTTCTCAGGGGAATCCCTTTCATCATTGGAGCAATTGGAATAGAGGTAAGGTCTAAACTTATACATGGAGCTAATCTTCCTGTTGTCCTTCTCCGGTAAAATACTGTCATCGTAATTCTTATTGTGCTGTACATTTTTTTTCGAAAATATAACATTGTGAATGTTGAAATAATTTAAATTGAAAAAATCATCCAAGGGAATTTTACTTCTGTTTAAATGTTTGTAATAATTTTCATACATGGCAAGGATGATGGAGTGAGTGTCTATCAGATTGTCCTTTATCCGGCAGTTAGAAATCGCCTTTTCATCTATATATACATTCTTATCTTGCATCTGATAATACAACCTTAAGTTTTTAAACAAGCAGTATGTATAAATAAACTTTAGCGAACTTTTCAATATAGCAATATCATAGGAAAACAAATTATATAACATAAACTGTTCCATTAGGGAATCCTTACTAGAAATGATATGCGTGAAATTGAACCTCTTCATGTTTACTTCCTTCACGTTGTTCAGAAGAGTTGTGTTTTCTTCGCTTGTTAAAATTCTTTTCGTTATTTTATTTTCAATTTTATTACCGATGGGGGAAGTTTCCTCTGTTGTGATCCCACCACTGGGGCTGGATGCATGGTCGGTGTTACCTACATGACTGGTGCCATCTGTCCACTCATTGGCATGCTCATCCACGATGATAATTTTTTTCTGGAAATTCCTTTTCGCTAAGCTCAGACACATAGAACTGTTCCTACTCGAACGCCCATCGTCGTATTCTTCTTCTTCCTCCTCCTCCTCATCATCATCATCCATTTTTAAAAAAAAATGTTTGCTAATTTTTATATTAGAAAATTTGTTACTCACTTCGTGTAAAACTTCACCTCCACACGCACCACTGTTGAAGTCGTCACCCTTCTCATCGCCGTTGTAGTTATAAGAGTGTTCGTCCTTTAGGTAATTCTTCTTCTCATTTTTTACCTTAAGATTTCCTGTATTGGTTGTCTCATATTTAACTCGGCCACTTGTCGAGTTCCCCTTCAGAGTGCCCTTCGACTTCTTTTTGTGTGAATTTTTTTTCTTCGTTTTCATCTTCCCCTTCCGCAGCACGCCCTTCTTCCTTTCACCTTCTTTGTTCACTACACTTTTCCCCAAGTGACTTATCCCATTGCCGATACTATTACCGTTGTTGTACTCTTTCACGTTGCACCCCGCGGAGGTAAAACGAAGGGTACACCCATCGTCCACCTTTCCATTGCTCGTAGTCTTCCCTTGCCTTCCCTTTTTTCTCCCTACTTTTCCCATCCCAATGTTACCAACGGGATTCTGCAGATTTGCATTATTCTCCATGGACACAACCACTTCTTCCTTCTCTTCATCATTCGCGCTCTTTAGATTTGTTTCACCTTTAATAAATTTGTGGTTTCCTCTTTTTTTAAACTTGATTGCATCCGAGCTTTGCAGCAGGCACTGCGGGCGCTCCTCAGGGGGAATGTCCATGCAGTTTTCGCTAGGGGCAATACCCCCAGTGGCAATACCCCCAGTGGCAATACCCCCAGTGGTAATACCCCCAGTGGCAAGGCCGGAAGATGCCTCCTCTACTTGGTGCTCGCCTCTACCACTACTACTCCTGCAGACACCGCCTTTAAAGTTTTCGATAATCGACTGGCTCAAATGATCACCAGTTACTTCACTAGCCTTGCCTAATTCCGCCACAGGAGTTTCGCAATTATGGTTGTTCGAGTACTTTTCAGACTTGTCTTTGTCTACCACATCATTGCACAGCCCGGGTTCTTCCCCCCCCTCAGGCCATTTTTTTTCTTTATCAAGATTTTCTACAACCTGCTCGTTATCCTCCACGTAATATACCTCATCCACGCTCTTCAGGTTATTATTTAACCCTTCATTTTTACTGATATTAACCTGTCCAGATACTTCCACATGCTTCGATGCGTCCATGGAATTCTCCACGGGGTTGCAACCAACCTCCCAGCTCATGTCCAGGCCCTTGTCGACTGCGTTATCGGAGTAACCGCGGAAAGCACTGTCGGCAAGGTTGTTTCCACCGATGATGGGGTGGTCAATTGTGCCACCAATCGTATCACCACTCGTGCCACTGGCGCCTCCATTTTGGCTTCCATCCACTTTTCCGCCACCACCAGGATTATTCCTTCTCCCGTTCTTCTCTTTCATTTTACTTTTTTTTTGCCAATCTCTGCTTAGTGGCTTCGTCTGTATGTTTTATGAATATAGTATACGTTTACGTTACATTTTTTTTTTTTTTTTCCAATACAACATATCAGGATAAATCCCGCTCGGGGCTCTATCGGATGGCGAGTGCCTGTCGGTCTTGGGAAAAACGGCGATACGTGGAGAAAAACGGAGTAGGAAGAAAAAAAAAAAAAAAAAAAAAAAAATAGGTGAAAAAAAAAAAAAAAAGAAGGCCATCGAAGAGCTGATCTGGCCCAGAAAAACAGGTTGCCTCGCTCAGTAAAAGAGGCCCATTATGTATGCATTACGCGTACATAGAAGGAACGAGTAATTGCATATACATCTGTACATACATCAGTACATATAATTACCAACAGCTCGTCATCGCACAACCCATTTGTGGGTACTTTCGATTTCGTGGGCCATTTTTTTTTTTTTTTTTTTACGCCCCCTCCCGTTGGGTTCCTCTTCCCGTCCGCCAGGTGCGCCCCGTGTCCCTATTCTTAGCAAACGGGAAAATGACTCCAGGCGGGTCGAAAGACCATCATATTATCATGCTAGGCCAATTTCCTAGATAGAAAAAGGAAAAGAAATAAAATAAAATGGAACCAAATCAAATAAAATGGAACCAAATCAAGTAAAATGGAATGAAGTAAAACAAACCACAGCACAGTGGAAATTAAAAGAGGCATAATCGCAAAATAAACAAGGCTGCTCAGCCCATATGTACATTTAGTAAAATATGCCAATTTACGATTTACTCATTTACATATAATTCTAGCATGCTAACGAATTGGGGGGCGATTGTGTCAAATTCCAGGCGTGTCAGGAAAAAAAAACGCCTATTTATTTTCCTTGTTCGCTCACGGAAAATTTTTAAAAAGGGCTCTCAAAAAAAAAGGAACGAATTATCATGCCCATAGGGGCGATAATTACATGATACGAATTGCAAGAATGCTTCGTTAGAGCAATTAAAACGGAGAGCTCCACACCATGACAGATTGTTTCGTTCTCCTTGGTCTGTTGGCTGCCGTTTCCGTTCCACTCAATAATATTTGTTAAAAAAAGGAATTCACGTGAACAGTTTTTCTCCTTTTATTATAGTTTTCCCCCATCACTTTGACTAAGCGTAGCTTGTTCCATTCGTATTTCTTTTTTTTCCTTTTTTCCTTTTTTTTTTTTTTTTTTTTTTTTTCTTTGCGATTCAGCAGAGTGCCACCTGAGTTGGGTAATAGTAATGGTGGTCATCTCATCCATTGTTTCTGGAACGGAAAAGAAAGTCTAATTTTGTTTAACAGTTTTTGCGGGATTCCTGTATACACATGCATGGAAAGCATCTGCCATGTTCGAACATTTTAATATTTTCCTGTTTACCAAGCTGCACAAAAATACCGACCAATATGTTTGGGTTGTTCCCTTGGGAAGACACCTTAACCAGGAAGGCAGTTTTCCCCCGTCTCGCAAAAATTGCCTTAAAAAGGATCCAACGTATTATACGTGCCGCGCGTTCTTGTATTGGTCTTTCCCTTCGAGTAAGCTCTCGCTGCATGGTTTTACGTGAGAGAACACGCAGCTGATTTGGACCCCCACTCCGCGTAGTCCATATCGGAATAAATTAACGAACATTCGTTCGCATATGAAATGACTTTTCATTTTCTTGCGAATTATCAAAAAAAAAAGGGAGCACATGTTGTCGATTTGCAGATCTTAAAAAAAAAAAAAAAAAGACACACAATTGCTGTGCGCGCTTCACCCCAACAAAGGTTCATTCCTCAACGAGTTTTAAAAAAAAAAAATTTTTTTAAGTAAAAAAAAAAGTTCCTTCAAATGAAGTTGGATTACAGGAACACGTACGAATTCTTTACAGGAAATGCTACATTCCTTGATAGACCCTCTTCTATCTAGGTGGGAATCACACCTATGTAAATACTTGGATGATGTTCATATTCTTTATGGAACATTTCTTGAAAGACCCCTATTGGCAACCTCATTAATATTCCTAGAGTGGAAATATACAAGGAGTATACATCCTTGGCCTCCGTTCTAATTCAAACTTGCCTTGTGTTCCCGATTGGTGTCGTTCGGAGGTATCTTCATAAATGCTGTTCAAAATATACGAAAAAGGGTCGAACGGTATTGTATTTCCAAATGAGCGACTTCCACCACAATGTTGCTCTCACCGGTGAATCATGCTTCCTTATCTTCGTTCCGCCATATGACACGTAAGTATGTTTCTTTAAAAATCACAAAGTACAATAACAACGCTGTTCTTTTTTTGTACGAAAAGACTTATGCAAAATGCTCCCTTTTTTTTTTTTTTTTTTTTTTTTTCTAAAATTTTTACCTTGCCTGTTCAGGTGGATCAGGTATTTTTTTTCCCATTTTTGCACACAATATTAGCTATTTTTTTTTTTTTTTTTTTTTTTTTTATTTCATTTTACACTTCCCAGAAAACAACATGCTCGGTGGGCATATCTCTTCCCTCAGTTACCCGCGTCTCATGTAAAGATGTATCTCTACAAAAGGAGCGCATACTAACATGTACACACTGTGTGCAAACTCATTGGTCCACTTCCCCCTTCTTATGCTTCAAGATTCATCCCTTATACACACCCCTAAATGGACACCACACTGATCGGAATAGCCATTTGCTTTGTTGGCTCCTTCCTTGGGGCATTGGGAGATAAATTTGTCCATGACAGCTATATCAAAGACAACACGCAAAAAAAACACATGTCCCAAATGACTATGTGGTTATTTGGAACCCTACTCAGCGTAGTCATAGATCCAATACTCACAATATGTTCGTTGTATTTCGCTTCCGCTGTATTGGTTGCACCATTTGCAGGAGTACATATCTTGTGGAATTTAATCATTACAAACATTTCGTTGAAAATCAAAACCAAGTTGCACCAGTACATGGGATCCTTCTTCCTAATTTGCGGTATTGCCTTAATTATTATTTTTTCGGAAAAAAAAGTCGACATACATAGCATGAATGATTTAGCTAGCTTGTATAGTCAGACGAAGGTAATCATTTATCTTGTCCTCACCTTCACCATCATTGTTACTCTGTTGGTCATTTGTTTGCTTCCATTTCTCTTCAAAGATATCAAAAATGTTTTCTCCAAAAATGAACAACTTTTATACATGAACAAATTTTCTACAAACACATATACACATTCATGTGAAATTTCGCTTTTTAAAAAAAATGACACTCGTGCGAAATTTTCGGGAGGAACAACATCCTTTAAAACTGGTAAGGTGGGATACTATAAGCAGGATCCCACGGAATACCCCTTGAATGCATCAGATGATCCCAGAATCGGTGTAACCACCTCCGATAAAGAAAACGCTTGCGGGAATAGTCCAACTAGGAAGGAAAGATTTATGAACAGATCAACAGAAGGTGACAACTTTGCTCCTCCCTTCAACGATGGAATAATAACTTCTAGTCAGGGGAAAAAACTCATAGCGAGAAGACGAACAAAAGTTCAGGAAAAGACAAACAATGCCAATCGAATAGACGCACTGAATAACAGACAAGCTCACTCCCTACCTCGTCTACCTGCCAAACACACATTTCCAAAACATCCAACTGAGAAAATTAAAAAGATAAATTTCAAGTCAAGTAAGACGGAGAAAAAAAAACACCTACTTAAATTCCGCAAAAACAATCACTCATGGAATGAGGGAAAGGAAAATGTTGAGCGATGTTTACGGGGGAAATCTCTCCCTGTTAATGCAGCAAACTCAGATATGCTAGATACGAAATGTTCAAAACAGATCGAATCATGTGACGACCTCTATTGGAGTGAAACCATCCCCCACCCTAGTGACAAGAAGGAAAATAACTTAAATTACAAAAGCGGAAGCCACACAACGAGATGCTCCAATTTAGAACCGCTTATAGAACCCACACCGAGTAACAGAGCAGAATCTACATCTACTTATAAAAAAAAAAAAAAAAAGAAAAAAAAAAATTTACTATTATCACCGAATCGACATAACAAAATGATAAAAAAAAAATACCAAAATAAAGGCAGGGAGGAAAAACAGGAAGGTTCCCTCCGTTACACAAATAGCCATAAACAGAATGGTCATACAGTGGAGGACCACCCCGAAATGAGTCCCCAATCGAGTCACCCCAGTTCAGTTCCAGGTAGTGAAACCTTCTCTCCAATAAATATCCTTAAACGTGCCAATAAATTTGATTCATCTGAAAATTGGAAAGATGGGGAGCCTTTCTCCCTGATGGTTTATTCTCCCACGCGTGAAAGGGGAAACACAAGGAAGGCAAGCATCGGCAGTAGCCCCGCGAGCAACGAGGAAATAACTAACCCACCCGAATCAACAGATCCTAACGGAAGTAGTAATATCTGTGGACGAAGCGACTCCGCCCAGCTACATTACATGTCGCTCATCGCGTCCATGTACCCCTCAGCAGACAAATCAAGAAAAATCAGACACCCAGAAATCTTATACAGAATATGCTGTTGCACAGTATGTGGAATGACAGGAGGGTTCGTAAATATTTTTTCTGAACAAATCATAGGCATCCTCTCAAAAGAGAAATTTCACATGTTTACACACCCCTTTGCATACGTACTCATCATGCTAACTCTCTTTTGCTTATGCAATCAGTTATTATTTCTGAACATTTCGTTGTCTAAATTTAGCGTTACATCAGTCATTCCCCTCATTATGTCTAACATCGTCTTCTTTAGTAGCCTCACAACCATAATAATGCGCCAGGAAGAATCCGTGATCCAGTTCTCCAACGCTGCGTTTTTCTCCCTAGGCGTCCTCCTCGTAATTATCGGCATACTATACCTGCAGTATAATATAAATCGAATCCTTTTGCGTTGCTTCAAACCGAAAAAAGGATGAAAATTGAATGAATATTCATGTTCATCTTTATGGGTGAAGAATTCTTTTTTTTGTTTTTTTTTTTTTTTTTTTTATTTATTGTGGGGGGATGGATCTACTCAGTTATAATCGTCAAGTAAGGGAAAAAGTGTCTTCCCCCTTTCGTTGTGGTGGAATCTCTCTTCTGCGCTACGCCGCCGATTTGCACGTCATCACTGGAGGATGCTATCGTAGATGTGGAGGCAACATTTTTTTTTTTTTTTTTTTTTTTTTTTTTTTTTTTTTGCATCCAAATTCCTCCCTCCATGTGATGGCTTATCGCCCCTTTTTTCATAGGCGCCTCCACACGCCAGATGCTCCATTTTGTTGTTTCCATATTTCATAGGCCCCTAAAGCGTGTTGCCATCAAACAGTAGAAGCGCGACAAACACAGTGTATCCCCTTACACTCAGCACGCATGCAGAGAACAACCCCCAGCGCTTGGTACCTTCATCGTTCCGCTCTTCTGATAAACGAGGAGAGCACAAGTGCAGAAAATATCTCAGGTACATTTCGGGAGAAACTCTCAAGATGTGCTTCTTTCCCTTCCCCTTTTAAGAAGTGCCTTTAATGATATTTTCCGCAGGAAAGGGCCAAATCAAATCATCAAAGACGAAGTGGTATAGTCACATGTGAGCATTCAGGAACAGTTTGTACTTAACCAGTTCGTACACATTAGAATGTAGTACCCCTTAAGAAGAAGCACGCCCCCTTTCCGAAGTGAAGGCAAGATCTATTCGGCCTATAACCTCTCCATGCAAATTAATCTAAGCGGGCTCAAGGAATGAAAAACAATTTATTTCAGGCAATAGCGAGGAGTGAATCATACCTCCACCCACACACAACACATATGAGCGAAGCGTCCAACAGGTAAATGTATCAGGTAAATCTACTTCACAGTTCTGACGGGGCTATCTACGGAATAGATCCCCCGGTTGGGTTATCTCCCATCCGGTAAATCCACAGAGCAGGTCTGTATGTAGGCAGAGCAGTACGAGAGGGATTTATATCCTCCGATGTAATCCAATCGTAATCATAGCCGCGATCATAGGAGCAACTAGAGCAGATCTCCTCCGTTGTGCCGCTCCACACGGGGGGCAAAAAATGAAAGTCGCGTTAACTGCGCTCATCCTTTGCTTATTACCAACAAAAGGCGAAACAGTGGCGAAGTATACCTTCATCGCTAGCCGCCCACGCTTTCCTCCCCCAAGCGGCAGAGAGCAAACCCACACAAACATCGGAAGGAAAAAAAAAAAAAAAAAGAGCGCCATACATATAAGCGGAAACGACCTGTTCGAATACTTTGCCACGTTAACCAACGAAGAAGACGACATGAATGAAGAAAGAAAAAAAAAAAATAAAAAATATTCCGTTACGTATATCCAAAAATTACCAAAAAAAAATCTTCTCCTAAAAAGATGGAAATATGACCTGTATGAAAAAATTAAAGAAAAAATGAAAAGAGACCATGAGTTAATGAATACAACTAAGCTGTGTAGACGCACCTATAAACTGCCGGTTGATTTTTTCAAGTTAGGGGATCAGGTGCGAGCAAAAATTGTCCAGGTACAAAACCACCTTATTAAGCTAGACATAAACGCCTTTAACTTTGCACACCTCTACATTAAACGCTACTTTGAAGACAAGACACAATTAAGAAAAAAATATCAGGTCGGAAAGCACATCGATGTGGTCATATGTTATATCCATAAGAAGAATGGAATTATTCAGGTGACTGACAATGAAGAAGAAATTAAGGTTCTGCGTCGAAGCTTGCAGAAGTTGAGAGATGCAGGCTTTTTACGCGCTCGCACTGCGGAGATTACAAACCCGAAAGAGGAGTGTCCAGGGCAAGCGCAAAACGAATCTGTGGGGGGATCCTCAGAAGACCCCTCAGAAAATCTAACATCTAATCATATCAACCTTCCAACCGCTAACAACGGTAACGATGCTAATGTGGCTAATAGGGGTAAGGATGGTAACACCGCCAATGATGGTAACGATCGTAACACCACTAATAGCGGTAACGATGCTAACACCACTAATAGCGATAACGATCGTAACACCACTAATAGCGGTAACGATGCTAACACCACTAATAGCGATAACGATGCTAACACCACTAATAGCGATAACCGTGGTGACCGCCCCGAAGAGATGAAGAAAAAACTGGGCGTGAACTTCCGAACAAATGAGGAGGAGGAAGATCTAATGTACATCAAGGAGGAAAATCCATCCAAGAGGAAAAAAAAAATTACCCACTTCAAGATAGAAGACACAGTAAGCGGAGTGGTCAAGCACATAAACGAAGAAGGCGCCTACATAGACATCGGGTGCAAGACCTTGGCCTTCCTCAACTTAGGGCATTACAATAAGGATCCAAAATCCATATTGAAAGAGGTGAAGAAGAAAAAAATATCTATAGGAGATTACTTAAAAAATTTAAAAGTTAGGAAAGTAGATGTGTTGAATAACAGAATCGAAGTTACAGTATACAGTCAGGAGGATGAAGCGTGTCTGCGTGTTCTAACTCAACAGGAAACCGTGAAAGAACAGAACAAGTACATGCCATGCCCATCGTATGTCACACAAAACTATCACATGATTAATTATTTAAAAAAATATAATGAATTGAAAAAACAAAAAAAAAAAAACGTACATAATTTGTTCGACAAGAAAGAACAACTAGAAAAATTGAAGAAGGTTTCTCATTTGAAGAAGAGCCAGTTCTCTTCCTTCATGCTCCGTTACAATGAACTGACCTCTCCGAATACTAATTACGAAGATATGCTAGAGCAACATGCAGACAATGAGCAGTTTCTAAAGGAAATTGGTGCACTACCTAGCCCACATGATGAACAGGTGGACGAAAGGTTCAGTCTTGAATCCTTGAAAAAGCGGAATAAAGTGCTAAGGGACGAAATTGACAGATATAGGGAGGATTCCTCCAACACACATATGACAGATGAAGATGGAAATGACCAAAGGGAAGAACCCTCATTTGGATCGAAAAAAAGAATAGACCAAAATTTGAATAATTTATTTAGCAACGATATGCACATCTTGGATGAATCCATGGAGAAGTGCTCCACTGACAGGAACACTGAAAGCTGGGAGGATGAAACCATCCCCATGGAAGACGATTCAGATGATTTTTTCCGTTTCTTTCATGAACGGGCAAACCAGAAAATATGTAACAAGCGGGACGACACTATCCTAGATGGAAACGAAGAAACGTTCATGTACTTGAAGGACAACATCAGCAAAATTAAGGAGAATGTACTAAATGAGAGGAAAAAGAAAAGTGATGTGAAAAAAAACAGAGGTGAAAAGGTGAGCAACACATCCCAGGAAGACTCACGCGAGATGCTACACCGGTGGAACCAAGTACTAACGGGCGATTCGCAGAATGGGGAAAACACTACACAAGATGGGCTAGGTGCGAGCAAGTACTCTGCAGTGGGGGGAAAGCCAGATTGGGCAAGATACTTGGAGGATGACAAGGACGATGATAACCGTGACGATGACAACGGTGACGATGACGATTACCAACTTGGCGAAGACGACGAGGAAAATTATGGTACAGCCCAGGGACAGTATCCCCACCGCGCCCAGGGCAAAGTCAAACCAAAAGACCTGCACTACATAAACGAGAAAGAAAAAAAAAAAAAACTTAAAAAGAGAAATATCTTTCGGGATGATGAACAAGTGGAGGAGGATCTGCCTATGGGGGCGGACCGCGATGACTACGTCGACGGTGAAAATTTCAGTAGAAATTTCACCCACGGAAGGGATGACACAGACGAGGGGATACAAAACGGTGATGAGAAAAGTGCTGAGAACGACCAAGGAGATGACTCCGACGACGAACGTTCCTTCTTCAACGTGAAAAAGGAACTGAAGCATATCATCAGCCAAAACCTAAGCATGAACCTCCCAAAGGATGAAGAGAAATGCATAGAGGAAGCGTCCAAACTCTTTGGGGATGACATCAAATCTTGGAACGAAAAAATGTATTACTACTTTGGGGACAGAGACCATGTACCCCTAGATGGCTTCGACATTTATGATGAGAACGAATTTAGAAACAACCTAGTGGATAAGGGGGTTCAGGAGTTTAGCGAATATCATAAAATCCTCGACACGAAGCAATTTGACGTGACGAGTGAGAGAGACTTCCTAAGCGCCACGTACAGTGCTCCAACGAAGGGGGTGCACAATGAAAAAATAACCGAAGAAATAACAGAAGAAATAACCGAAGAGGGAAAGGCATCAGCGGAGGAAGATATGCACCAAACCAAAGTGAGTGAAGAAGCCCTCCTGGAGGATGATCTCGAAAATTATTTGAGCACCTTCGTGGATGAGCAGAACAAGCAGGATGGTCCTATAAGTGGGCCGCCCAAACAAGCGCATAAAGAAATGCATAAAGAAATGCAGAAGGAAGTGCAGAAGGAAGTGCAGAAGGAAGTGCATATAAAAGCGCATAAAGAAGCGAATAAAGAGGTGCAGACAAAAGGGCATACTCAAAAGTGCCTCCCCGATTTATACCCCCAGGAAGAAAACGTGAAAGGAGAGAAGACACGCTTGCGGAAGGGGACCGAAGAAAGATCAACCATCTGGGGGAATGATATGCACTCGTTAGACTTCCTACAAAAAGGAAGCACGCCTCAACCCAGTGGTGATATGAACATGGAAAAGAGAGACTCAAAGCAGGGGATAAGTTCTCCTACTGATGAAGAAATAAATGTGGATGATATTGTGAAGAAGGCTATAAATATTGGAAATATGTTCAGAAGGAACGAGCTGGAAAAGCTGATGCAAAGGAGGAAGGCGCAAGAATGCAAAAGAGAGGGCGATACTACTAATTCAGGTCGTGCTGATGCAGATGGTGGGAAGTTATCCCATGGAGGTGATAAGACTTGCAACCCTGCGCATGAAGTTGTGGAGGACTCGCCAAGTAAGCCCTTCCTAAGAGTGTGCAAAATTGTGAGGCAGGGTGACAAGGAGGGAGTAACCCCCCTGGACGTGAAAGAAAAGGAAGAGCAAAATAAAAATGGAAATAGCGACTTTGAAGAGGATCACGACGAACTGAAGTCATACAGGCACGCATCCTACGAGGTGAGGAAGGGAGAAGTTTATCCAAACTTAATCATATAATTTTCCTGTCCACACGTTATTATGCATACCGTTTATTTTTATCTGTAGAAGCGTATCCCTATCTATATGCCACTTAACTTTTTTTTTTTTTTTTTTTTTTTTTTTTTTTTTTTTTTTTTCCTCCCCCACATATGCAGGTGCTAGGGTACTACAAGAGGAAGAGAAAAATGAGGAACTTCCAGGATCTGAAAGAAATTAACGCAGAAAATGATGAAGACGTGCTTTTCAATGATCAAGATTTGTTGGGTAAGTCCAGTGAGGACACAACTGAGGATGATAAGGATGATTCCCACGAGGGAAGGAAGAAAAAAGAACTGTTGAATCTGGACCGACAAATGGATATGCTGTTCCTACATGGAAAGGAGGATAACATAACCAGAGGAAATTACGTGGAGAAATTACTAGGAGAGGAAAAATACAAAAACAAAAATGCCAACAAGGAAATAGACTTGCTCATTCAGAATTATAAGTATGTGAATGAAAACCCAGATGAGCTGATTCAAGATTTTTACAAAACAGTCGAAGGGGAAGGGGAGAAAAAAAATGCTTTCGATCCGTCAAATGAAGGCATCACCGATGTAGCCAATTCACCAAATGGACAAGTGGAAAAACACCAAAGGGATATACCAGACAGTGGTATGTACAAAACGGAAAAAGATAAAAAACTTCTAACAAGAAAAAGCCCATCCACGGAAAAAGCACATACAGCAATGTCAACTGACTTTTATATAAAAGAAACAAATGGAATGAAAGAAGAAGCGAATCACATGTCTGATGAAAGCATAGCCCTCAGATCGTTGTCGTTAAAATTGGGCCTCTTAAAAGAAGAGCATATGCACCTTGATGACCAGACACTCATTAACCTGTTTGTCAAGAACCGCAAATTTAGAAGAGCCTTAAAAGCGTATGACATTAAAAATGTGAAAAATATTTCCATACCCCTGATATATAAAATCACCAAGCTCCTTTATTTTGAGCGCCCCTTCCCTAGGAAGGAACAAACGCGTAAGTTGAACATGGATTAATTTAAGGAGGGGAGGACAAAAAAAAAAAAAAAAAAAAAAAAGAAAAGAAAAAAAGGGGAGGTGGCGGAAACCTAAGACAATACGGTGTATGTACACACGTTTATTCGAATACGCGCGTGGGGCAACTTTTCCCCTGCGCCACTTAAATGTGTTTTGTTCCATTTCTGTTTTTTTTTTTTTTTTTTTTTTTTTTTTTTTTTTTTCTTCACACACTACTCAAGTGCCAATCACGCGTAAAAGTGCTCCCGTATGAAACATTCATTGGCCACTGGGTCGAAGTCAGCAAGGGGGTCATACTTATTCAAACGCCTTCTCTCTTTTTCCTCTTCGATCTTCTTCACCTCTTCCATGACCTCAGGTCGTTTACTCAACTTTTTTGTCTTCAAAATATTTCGAAGCATCTTCTCCTTTTTGTAATTACCCCTGTGTTTGTAAAATGTTTCAAACTTCACACTACAAAATTTGTTCAAATAATCCATAAAGTGTTTTTTTAAATGTTTCAATTCCAGACTGGGTCTTACCATGTTGTGAATACGATTAAGAACGTAGTATATGGAATCGTCTCTAAAAAAATTATATTTCCTTAGCTCCCTATCCATGAGATTGTTATTTATTTCAATTTTGTTTATGTAAATCCTGCTCATTTCTTGTCTGTGTCCATAAAATCTTTTGTAATTTTTTTTCGGCTTAAATTTTAAACGGTAAATTTTATTTCCACGAAAATGCTTCATAACTGTTGCCTTAATCCTTACGTTGTCTAAAAAGGGCGTGCCAAACAGCAACTTACCTTCCATCGTACTATAAAAGAACACTCTGTTTAGGTATATGCTTTTATTTTCTTCCTGCTTTATTCTGAACACGTCATAATACCTTCCCTCCTCCACCCATCGGGCCTTCCCACATATTTCGATAACACAGAATTTACCACTTCTGTCTCGGTCATCTTCTATTTCGGAAAGTTTTATTTGTGCAGGCGAGTTTATCAACACCTGCACTCTACTTCGTCTACTTCCTTCAGGCTTCCATCTGTTCATGCTGGGTACAAAAGTGAGGCTTCCACGGGGGGGAGACACTACATTTGCTCTCCTCCCAGGGGGTCCTACCACCTTTGCTTCGCCGCCACCTTGTGAGGAAAAAACGAAAAAAATCGCGCATAGGCCTAAAAAAAGCATATTTCCCACGCAGCCCCCCTTTAGTTTGGTTACTTCTGGCGCCCGTCTAAGATTCTTCCTGCTCTCTGCATTTTTGCGTAGCGGAGATGGGGTGGTCGGCCACAATGTTGCACTGCCAAGCGCTGTACTACACTGTGTTGCGTTCTTTTCCCCTTTTCTTCCCTGGGCGAGTCCCTTCTTATGTATGCCCTGCTTAGGAGCCCCTTCGCACTACATCGCTCCTGCGATACGTGAGCCGGCGTAAAGGCGGATGAACGCGCTCAGCGCATGTATACATATGTGCATAGTAAATTAGCTCGCACAATCATGTAAACTCTCCCCCTTATTTCTTCCCCTCCTGTCGTGATATGTACGGCTCAAATGGAAAAAGTAACCCAAGCGGCACCGTACACCTGATTTTAGGAGAGCCCCCAATGTACCACTTCGCATGTAAATTCCAACCGTTCAGCTTTTTGATACAAAAAAATATATATATATATATATATATATATTTTTTTTTTCTACCCCCGTTCAGGTAACTTTTTCCAAAAAGGGAACCAATTTGGTAAAATGAAACCAAAATATTATGAACAGTTCAGAAAAAAAAAAAAAAAAAAAAAAAAAAAAAAAAAAAAGCTAGCTAGAAATCGCTAAGCAAATTGTAGTGTTCATTCCGGGTGCCACCTCTCTTCCCACATAAGGTGTACACACTTGCGCAGATCACGGAGACGAAGGATTTTCAAAGGATGTCCCTACTCACGGCAAGTCTTAGTTTAGCATTTACCTTGACGCACTCAGGAGAAGGGACAAAGGGACCAATTCTTTAACAGTCACTTTTTCGATCATTCCCTAATTGCTCATGCTATATAAAGCTCATTTTGGAGCGGATGCGACCGGTCAAAATGTTACACATCTCTTAAAGGGAAAAAACAATCGCGTGTAGAGATTGCCAATTTGCACGCATGCACGCGGGGGTAACATATCCCTTCCCGGAAACTTCAACTCTTCGGAGAGTGAAGCTTAAAATGGAACTCTACACCAAGGGGGATGCAACTTCACAGAAGGATACACAAATTCAACAGCATATGGACGCAGCAAGTTCTTCACAAAATAGTTTTTTTCCCCTCCCCCAATTTTGACTTTCCACGGATAAAAGTGCAACGATGTATCGCCATCTGTGCTTATGGGAAAATATCTGAAAAGAGGACACCCCTCCCGTAGGTACTGCGTGTAGCTTCATCGACAATGAGTAAAAAAAAAAAAAAAAAAAAAAAAAAAAAAAAAAAAAACGATCATCTCACGTTGGACAGTCTCACCTTAGGAGTCCCCCCTTTCTGGAAAGGAAATCCGTTTAGATGAATTTTTTAAAAAATTTCCACTTGACATGGAACCCATTTCTAGCAACTCATGTGGGTATAAGGAACTGTTCAAATTGTCACTAAAATGTGAAAAATTCGATTTAAACGTCTTGTACACTGGAAAAAAACTTAACCCGAAATCTTCGTTCTTATCTCTTAAGTAGTGGAAATACCTACCCATAATATGGTGATTATCACGAGTTTTCCTTTGCTTTCCTCCTCGTGCAGATAGCACATCACCAATTCGGTCCATATTCTGATTAGCGTTTTTTATTTCATCTAACAGTGTCTTTTCCATGCTTATTTCGTAATTAGTTTTCGCTACAAAATCTTTAACCTTTTCTGTGTATGGTTCGACAAGTACACTTTGTAAGCTTGTCTTCAACTTTACTTTAGACAAGTTCATTTTCACAACTGGTGTTTGGGTCAGTCTGGCATACTCGTTTTCTCCATCATCTGTGTCTACTCTTTCTGTTAGAGACTTTAGCATGTTTCTTACTTGTTTGTTTTTCTTTACCTTTCTGCATAGACAAACGAGAGAACATCTCAAGAACAGGCACATGCAGAGGAACGCGATCACATTCGTTCTCTTCATTGGGGAAGCAAATAAAAAACACAGAGAAGTAGGCTCTGTATATATGGTTGTGCACCGTAATTCTTGAATGGAACAATCGTTCTGTGATGATCCACGCAGGCGAAAGGGCAAATATAGGCGGGGATCAACAAAAAATCAATCCAAGGTGTACACACACGGAAAACGCAGTGAATACAATTCAGGGAGGCGAATAAAGAGGAAGTCGGGTTTTCCTCAACAGTGGGAGCTTAAACTATTCCTTTTGACCCTCCCACCCAAGTGACCAGAAAGCACAAGTGACGAGAAGATACAAGTGACATTTAAAAAAATATCGCGACATCAGACACTCAGCATTTGAAGTTATACTTGATGGGAACTCTTAAAAAAAAAATCACATTATACATTTGTAGCTTCTATAAATTTTTCCATGAGGGAAAATTATAAAATAATCGAGGATACGTGAGAGTAACTCTTCTCCATCGCGACGAGTTGGACGCAACACAAAGGGATAAATTCTCCTGTAATATTATGGTCTGTATGTACACCAAAATTTTGAAAAGGAAAAAAAAAAAAAACTCCCACGTATGAAATGCACAAAAAAGGAGAAAGACGACAAAAGGAAATCCTCTAGCAGGGCGTCGCTCTCCCAAAGAAGTAGCAACTCAGACGGAATGATTATCACGTGATGAATAATAGTGACAAGTGCAAGAGCCACTATCTAGGAAAATACTTTATATTGATCAGGATGAGTACAGGAACACACCGCACCAACGTTTTAAGTAGATCAATAAAGGGGAAAACGCCCACAGGTGTTTATAAGTTAAGAAGACACCATTTTGATACTCCACAGTACAGATCTGTATGCGCACTGATCAGTCGAAGGATTGGAGAATGTGGAAGCCACCATCCCGAATAGCCAACGCAACTGCCGCAAAATAAGGCACAGCTAACACGACACACACACAATGGATCAGAGTAAAGGTACAAATGGCGTTAATTATTCATACACGCGGTGAAACGCATATCACAGCTCATTTTACACATGTAAAGGTATCTTTTGGCCAAACGAAAAAGGAAAAAAAAAAAAAAAAAAAAAAAAAAAAAAAAAAATAGGAAATCAAGGTGTGAAAAAATAAACATATACAACATAGCAACATTGGGGTGGACGATGCTCCTGTCAAAAGGAACACAATGCTAGGGGCTCAATACCTCTCCTCGCAACTGTGGAGTGGATTCCCTTTAACTTCTCATATGGTAGTCTTGCTTTCCGTACTGATTCATCCGTTTGTTCGTCTCACTTCTATCATACTGGCGGTTCATGCTATCATGTCGGCTATCTGAACGCATATCTGATACATATTTCTTGTTACGACTTTGGTACCTACCTCTCCTAGAGGGGTCATCATTGGTAGATTCCCCCATTCGGTTACGGGCAACCTCGGAATGGTTTGTCTTATATCTCTCCTGAACGTTATAACCTCCCCCATCCTTCCTCTGGTGGGGATGCTTCTTTCCATTATTAGAATAGCCTCCATTATGAGATACTATATATTCCTGGAGAATTAAAAAATTAGAGTACCTACTGTTGTAGTGCTTTCCACCTCCCCGGTTGCCGTCGTTTGCATATCGCCTCAACGAAGATGGTAATTTAAACTTCTGGCACTTCAAAAAATGTTCTCTTAATATTTCATTCTTAAAGGCAACTGTAGCTATGGTGGGACAACTCTTCGTCAAAAATATATCTTCAAAAACGGGAAAATAATCGCTTCCTTCAAATTGGGATTCTATGAATTTTTTCAAATCGTAATCGCTCCATTCACCTGGTTTATTCTTAATGACAACACATAACTTGGCCTTAATTTCTTCTGATATTTCTTTCCAACCTAAGTGGCTTGGCCATATGATCGATGCGCTTCGCTTCGAATTCCTTCCATCTGGGCGGCTTTCTACGCTCCTACGACGGGTGACACGTGGATAATCTTCGTTCATATCATTAGGGGGTGTGTTCTCATGAATGCGGGGTCTCCTTTGGAATATCTCCTCCCTGTTTGATCGTTCTTTTTTGTTGTAATAACTCTGGTCATGTGAATTTTCCTCTATTTCTGTCTCTCTCTCTATGTGCTCCTCTTGCTCTCGATTTGGGCTGCCTGCTTCCAACTTTTCTTTATAACTAGACCCCTGTAAATCCTTATCCTGATGGTGATGATCCTCCATCTTCCACCCATAGACATCCAAGAGGAACTGCCTTTTCTCCTCCAGTGGGAAATCTATCACCGTTGGTACATTCACCGCTGCGTCTTCCTCCCGTATGTCTCTAATTATTTCGTCTATACTACCTGGACAAAAGTAAATGTTAATTTTTTCGATACCCCTTCTGTTCATTTTTTTTCTCCTTTTTATTTTTTTTAAAACTTCTTTCTGTTCATTTATTATACCTTCAATAGCATCACAAGATATTTTTTTTTTTTTCCTTCTTCTCCTTTTGGTATGTTCATCCATTTGTTCTGTTAGGAGGTTATTTCTATTTTCCTGCGTGCCACCTCCCTGGAGACCATTCCTCAAATGGGATGGAACAATACTCCCTTGCTTTTTACTAAAACTTGTATGTCTGGTCATCATGTCTTCCTCCTCCTTCCGCACACTCGTATCTTCGTTTCGAGTGGAGCTATGTAAGCTCTTCATTTCACTTCCACTTTTCGTATCAGATGTGTTCGAACAATTTTTATTCTCGATGTATTTGAAGGAATCCTTCCTTTGGTAATAAATTTCACCCTTCTGTTGCTTCATACTTCTGCTATTACTGCTCTGATCGGATTCTTCGTAATTTTCACCTCCATCTTCTGAGTCATCCTTTCCGTTGTTTTGGCTTTCCCTTCGTTTGTTGCTCATTGTGACGTGGCCCTTCATCCTCGCGCCTTCTTCCCCTTCTTCCCCTTGGTCCTCTTCAGCCTGGTATGGGTCCTCTCTCCTTCCTCTTGGAATTCTCTCTCCATCCATGGCAAAGCTCGACTCGCTTTCAAACCAGTTAGTGTCCCCATCACTTGAAAAGTTCCCCTCCCCATCGTCACTACTCTTACCATCATCACTACTCTTACCATCATCACTACTCTTACCATCATCACTACTCTTACCATCATCACTACTGTTGCCATCTTCACTACTCTTACCATCCTCGACATCAGAATTATCTTCTCCACTAACAAAAGATTCCTCAAATAAACAGTACTCGACTCCGTTACCAATATGATTGGGGTCGCTTCCAAATTCGCCGCCGAGATTTACGTGTAAATCATCATCACGCGGAACCATCTGACCGATTGTAGTAGACGTAGAATCCCCTTCAATGATCCCTTTATTCATTTTTCCTACTTCATTTAAGTAATAATTATGGGATGATGAAAGCACATTGCTACTATAACATGAGGGGTCACCTGCACTATCACCTGAATCCCCATCGCTTTTTCGACGATTCATAAAACGGAAGATAGTTCCTTTCGTATCTTCCTTTTTTCGTACCACCCCCCCATCGACTATGCCCCTTCCTGCATCGTCCCTCTCCCTGTCCACTTCACCTGTACATGCTTCTTCAGCGTTTTTCTCCTCCACGCGGGGGGGTAAATTTACCAGAATCCTATTATTCCTTTTTAAATCATCATATATTTGGATCTTCTCCTTCTGGACGAGGAAGGATGCAAATTTTTCATTGCAGATAACTTTCCATGGATACAGATTTGTTTCATCCTTCACCGGTTTGATAACTTTTTTTATTTCAAACCCAGCGTTTTTCTGTATGTCCAGGAGGTAATAAAGGATCCCTTCTGCGCATATATGTGACGGAAGGTTATAGCATTTTACTACATGCCCATCGGGCACATCTCCATCATATTGCTTCTCTGTAATTGAGTTATCCGCCTCATGGTTCATCAGTAAATGAGGAAGTGTCATCCTGGCGCTGGAAAAAAATAAAATCACAAGGATGAAGGCAAAAAAAAAAAAAGGACAAGTTTGGAATTGCCGCAAAAGCTTCCAACAGCTCCTACACCATTCTTCCTTCTATGCCTTCGGGTTTTTTTCTCTTCTTTTTTTTTTTTTTTTTTTTTTTGCTACATACTTATTATATTATTTATTTTATTTTATTTTTTTTAGCATTAACAATATTTTCTGTGCAGGTCATATATTTTTTTTTTTTTTTTTTTTTTTTTTGTTGCCCCTTTTTTTTTTAATATATTATTCTTTAGCGAATGGTAAAAAAAAAATGGGAACCAGCCCCGTTGTCACTTCCGCTTCAATTGCTGAATTGTCAGAAAGGACTACGCCTGTGCCATAATTGTTATGCCTATCGTTCTTTTTCATGCTTTCATTTTTACCATTTCTTTGTGGACGCAAAAAGTTGACCGAACAAACAGTACTAAGGTTATTTCTATCTTCTTCGCTAAAGGGTGAAGTGGTATATATCAAAAAAGAGAGAAAAAAAAAAAAAAGAAAGCGACAACCCCCCCAATTATAGGATAATACATGAAAGAAAAGGGCAGAAACAATCACAGTTCCTTTATTTTTCCCCCATTGGCGAAGAAATTGTACATAGGAATGTTTCGGTTTGGATTTTTACAAGGGCCTAACAAATGAAGAAATACAAAGGTGATATGGAACGAAATAGAAAAGAGACCAAAGCGAGCCGGTGACGCGGCGTGATGGTCGCCCCACACCATGGCCATCGATCCACAGGCAGTAGGTTTTTATGGCAAACTGATTAGCTCCTCCCCGCCTGCTTTACAAAGTGATGAAAGCGGCTAGGGTATAACAAGCACGACGGAAAAAAGGAACGGACTCATGGCGTCCACAGTAGTCATGCAGTCTTCTCACGTCTGCTCATCCTTCGACATATGTTTTGTTTTAACCACGCACAATTCACGTAACAGTGGCAAAAATGTAAAAGGAAAAAAAAAAAAAAACACATACGTACATACATACATATATACATATGCATAAGTTTCCCAGAAGGAACCCAAACAGATGTGCTTTGCAGGGAGAAGACAAAACAGAATTGTCGTGTAGGGTTCCTAAAAGTTCCCTTAAGTACGTACCATTTTGTAGATTGCGATGGAATTGACTCTTTTCTCCCTCCTCAGCTGCGCATATACGAGGGGGCCCAATTTTAAGGCCAAACAAAACAACGGTGCCGTTTCGATCGATTGCCAAAATGTCATGGAGGGCGCAGGTACTCACCTGCGCATGTATGGACAATAACAACTGGTGGGATGTAAAATGAAATAAAAAAAAAAAAAAAAAAATAGCTAATATTGTGTGCAAATGTGGGAAAAAAAATACCTGACCCACCTGAACAGGCAAGGTAAAAATTTAAAAAAAAAAAAAAAAAAAAAAAAAGGGAGCATTTTGCATACACAGCGTCAAGCCTTTTTTATCCGCCAAGTGCTATTGTACAAAAAAGGATCATACACTAAGCGCGAGTCGTCTCTCCGTAGCTTCTTAATTACAGATGGCCAAGCATATTTAACTCTTTTCTTGGTCCGTAGTTGGTACTTTTTTATATGCCTACTTTGTAATTTTACGTTATCATGAGAGTTGTTCTCCTGAATGGTCGGCGTATCGTCTCGCCTAGCTCCTCCTGTGTGTGTGGTACGAGTAAGCTCCGCCACCTCAGTCATCTGTTCTACTTGTGTCATCTGTTCTACTTGCGTCATCTGTCCCACCTGCGTCAAATGCCCCACCTGCGTCAACTGTCCCACCTGGGTCAACTGCGGCATGTTCGAATTTCGAAGGTCACTCCAGAACAAGTTAGTAGAATTGCTTTCGTAGTATTTTTGCACATTGAGCATTTTTTTTTTTTTTTTTTTTCTTTTCTGATTTTTTGTCCCAATAATTCCTTTTTGGCTTCTGCTTTCCTCTTTGTTTTTCCTCTTCCGATCAAGCGGCGCGTCGTTCGGGTTCCTTCTCTCTGCACTTCCCTCACAATGGCAGTCTCTGCTACTCTCCTGGATGTACCTATCAACGTTATGATCTTTACTTCTCACACTGCAAGTGCTGTCCATGGTGATTCCTTCTAGGCTATTTTTCTCTTCCTGAGGGAAGACGCAAATTTCTTCATCCTTACTCGATGGATGATGTACTTTGCAATTCTTTTCGCTCCCATTGGAGTTCCCAAACTTGTTAGCCTCGCAAAACAGGTGGCTCCTTTTTCCAGGTGCGACTATTTGGACCGTTATTCCCTCATCCCTCGTAGGATCCTCTTGGCCAGATGGTACATCATTCCACTTGTCTGCTTCAGCGTTTAAGCTTCTAACCTCTTTCTGTTTTCGATTCTCTTTCTGTGTCTTGCTATCACCACTTCCATCAACGCAATGGAAGAGGCTCCTGCGCACCCACTCGGAGTTCGTATGCATGTCTGCGTAGTTCGACGAGAGCTCCTTGTTCACCACGTTCCGAGAATTCACAATTTTGCACATCTTGTCATATGAGCGGTCGTCACAAAGGGGCCTATCGCACCGGCAACCACGGCAACCACGGCAACCACGGCAACCACGGCAACCACGGCAACCACGGCAACCACGGCAACCACGGCAACCACGGCAACCACGGCAACCGCACCTGTGGTGCATCCACCCTTCGTATACCTCATTGCCTTGCGCAGAGAAGGCACAAAAGGGTGTCTCCACGTTCACTCGCACATGGTCGGAGGGAATTTCCTTCGGAAACAGTGCCGAAAGGGCTAGGTCAGAATCAGTGGTACACGTGGCGCAGGGGGGAAAAACACCATACGAACGACCAATCGAACGACCAATCGAATGAACAAATTTTAACCAACTGCAACTTGCCCTCCCTTGAGATGAACTCACTTGAGCTAACCTTCTTTCGAAGCAGTTGCTGCATATCCCACTGTGTGCAGCGTATCCAAAGGGGTACATGTTGGTGTCCTTCCGTGAGCATATAGAATCGTCATATGGAATTCGAATGGGGAGATTCATCTTGGTGGCATGCATCTGCCCTCCGCACCTTAGACCGTTTTGTATCGTCTCTGTACTCCCGTCTATGGAGGCATATTTCTCATCCAACACGGATATACTTTCCTGTATGTTCGTTTCATCATCATTGCAGTTTTTACAGTCACCCCTGTCGTCATTGCTCCGGGGATAACTGTACAGATTCCTCCCTGAACATATGTTTCTACGGTTCATATATTTGCAATCCCATGCGGGACCCCATCTTTCATCATTACAAAGTGATTCATCTGTCGGATGGAGACAACATCGCCGCTGTCCTTCCTCACCACTTGACACAATTTTTTCCTTCTCTAAGTCATTCCTACTTCTCCTGTGAAACTCATTCCTGCATGAGTTTGGACTAACGGTAAAATAAATCTCCGACAGTGCTCTGTTATTTCGCCTGAACAGGTTATACAATCTGCATTGATTACAATTGCGTATGTGACAACTTCTACCATCACAAATGGAATTCATTTTTTTTCTATTCCTGTCATTGCAAATGCAGATCTTCCTCATGTAACTACTTGGGGATGAGTCCTCATATTTCAAGGTTCCCATGGAGTAGCTATTTCCACTTTCGTCCCTAATCATTTCTCGAGAATTGACATAATCACAACACTCTGTGTGTGCTGTACTTTGTGTATCTTGAACAATTGATATATTTTGTCTAACTTTTTTTTTTTTTTTTTTTTTTTTTTCCATCATAGGGTTGTAATAAAGCGCTCTCCCCTGTGAACAGCCGGAAGGTGTCTCCTTCATTTGTTCATTGTAAATATTGGTGTTCTTATTTTTAGCGTTTACCCCTTTTGAGATTTGAACAGGGGGGTTGCTAATTAGATGGTCATTTTCATTGCGTACGGATTCAGATTTCCGTTTGTCATCCGCAAGGTAGTACTCCCTAGGTAATTTTTTCAACTTTTGAGAGACAAATTCTTTGCCTATGTTATCGTGATGAAAATAATGTTGCCACTTCTTAAGCCAATCCTGTGTTGCATCTGATGAATGTTCGTTTTTCTGGTCCTCCATTTTAAACAACTGCTTACTACCCCCTGACAGCGGAGGCTCCACTTCCTTTGTAGAACCGACCGAACTGTCGGATAGGTTTAAGTCTGCGAAGTTATCAGAGGACGAGTCATATGTTTTGTATTTATCGTGATTTATTTTCCGTTCATTCGGATGGATAGCCCCCACATTTTCCCTTAGTGCGATCGGAGAGGCAGACGAGCTGGTAGATGTTATCTCCTCCGGTGGATGCACAAGCGCCTCTTTCTCCTCCTCCGCAGTTTTTCCGTCGAAGCTTTTTCTACATGGATATATACTTCTAGATCCAGATGAACAGGTACTATTTGCTACATTTGGATATCCACCAGGGGAGGATGATTCACAATTCGAACGAATCATATGCATCTTCCCTTTTTCCAAAGAATCTTCTTCATTCCCTTCAATAAAACTCCCGCTCGAATCTCCACTATCACATGTGAAAATAATGCCACGGATACCTTCAGCCATGTTC
>NC_011914.2:39858-52004 GCF_000006355.2 Plasmodium knowlesi strain H | reverse complement strand
GTTTTGAAATATGATACCAAAAAAAAAAAAAAAAAAAATATGCTAATGTTTTTCTTACTTATTATGAATAATATAAAGCTCCTTATCAAACTGCAAAAAATGGTAAAAATAAGACAAAACAAATAATATTTTTAATGGAAAGAAGGAGGGAAAAAATGAATAGGAAGTGCACACAGGGTGTGATTTGCAAAAATATGCAGATTATAAAATATACGATTGGCTAAATGCGAAGAAATATATGTTAAATAAAAAAATTAATTACTACACTTAATTTATATAATGTAGTAATTAAATAATTCTATACAGCGCACTTTCTCTATTTTTTTATGAATTAATCATAGTATGGACCACGTTACGTCTTAATGGTCATAAAAGGAAAATAAGTAAAATTAGAGCATTCCATTTACAAATTGCGCATTTAAGAAAAATATATTCTACAAATGTTTTTTTAATTTTTTCATTAAAAATGAATAGAAAGGAATGGATCTCATATATTATAATTTATAAATAGTTCTTAATAAAAGTAATAATCCCACAGGCGCAAGACATTTATTTTCTTTTTACGTTATTTTGGCTTTCATAGATTTTTAATCTTTAAAGAAAGAAAAAAAAAAAAATGTATAGAATTAAATAATCAGTATGGCCCTATTTTTTATTTATTTCCATAACTTATAGTAAAGTATTCAATTATAAAGCACACATTTTTGTTAAATTATTTTTTTGTTCCATTTTATTTTCTATTTTGGATAGAAAATTTCCTCAATTCACGCACTTAAAATAGGAGGAGGAAGAAATTTATTGCAAAATATAACGCAAAATTACTTTCTTAAATGTTTGCAAATTAAAATATAAAAACGGAAATTTAATATTTAAAAAAAAAAAAAAAAATTGCATTCTTCTTTTCTATATTTATTAATACACTAGTCCTAAGAATAAAATTTCAATTCTGTCCACATATACGTATCATAAGAATTATTATAAAAGGAATGGTAATTTGTCTAAATAAAAGGATTATATAGAAAATAATATATATTTTTTTAAAATACTTATAGTTTCGCATTTAATTATATATACATATAACAATATTATAAGCTATTTTATCAATACTACTGCTTGTATAATCGCGTTTAAGAAAAATATTATAAAATGGGAAAATAGAAAGATGCTAGAATGGCAAAGAGGAAAAAATAATTATTTTAAGTTAAAACATCGCCAAGCGCAGCAACATTGCTTTAATGCATGTGTCATTAATTATTCTGCGAGGACGAATTTCAATATTTTAAACAGTTAACGTGCGAATATGAAGCTATGGTCCACGAAGTTTTTTCCTTTCGTTTGCATTATTGGAATATAAATAGAATAGTTACATTTATACATGTGCATATAATCATTTTATAATATTACATAATTTAATCTTGGTGGGCACATTTTTTTTTTTTTTTTTTTCATATAGACAAGAAAAGTTATAAAAAAATAAATGTAAACACATTATTAAAGTTGTGCATGCTTTCAGCTCACGAAATAAATGTGATAATTTCGTTACAAATATAGCACATGATAAGGATAATATTTCTCACCTTTATATATATGATCAAATTATGTTAAAAATACATGTAAAAATATATTTTCGAAAAAGCATCCATTCTGATAATGTTCTTATATATGTATGAATTCATTATGGACAAAAGTAGTAGTCAAAGTAGTATAATTTATACTATTTATTTCTTTAAATGTTTTTAAAAGTATTAATAAAATAAAAAAAGAAGGATTATTAATACAAATTAAACTTGGTGTATAACATTTTGAAACAGGTACATGAATATTTATGTTCGTTTCATGCAAATATATAATAGCATAAAGGAATTTCTTTTTTATAGTATATTTTTTCATACATGAATTGTGCATATTAATTTAAATAAAACGTTCAAATGATAATACCAAACATGCATTAGAAAACTAAAAAAAAAAAAAAAATACTGTTAAACGAATTTCATTTTTGAATAGAATGAAAATTAAATAAATGTATCATATATGACACAGCTCTATTAAATACACACTTAAACATACTGATCCCCTTGAATATATACTGTTGCAAATATATACTTATATTACGACAAAAAAAAATTTAGAAATCTCTAAGAAAAATATATTGCTGGTGGAATTTTTTTTTTTAAACTAGGATCTTTCCTATATTTTAAAAAACGTCCTATAATTTTACTGCATTTTTCATATTTATTCTGGTAGTAAATGCTCAAGAAAAAAGATGATGCCAATGATACCATATATAAATGAAAGAGTGAAAATGAAGATGTAGTAGTAAAAATCAGAATATTACAAAATAATACATATGGCATAAGTACTATAGCAATCGCACCAAAAACTATAAGAGGTAAAAATATTCTATATTTTTTTATATACTTAAGCAATTTTTTATATCGATTTTTGCATATAGCTCTGTCTGCCTTATTATTATCATAACCAAAATCCCCCTTCATGATATTTAACATTTCTGACTCGACTTTTCTATCAATTTTCTTTAAAAATCCATATATGCCAGGTTCGATAATTTTCTTGAATCTATGCTCCTGTATTAACTTCTCGAATTCTTTTTGTTCACTTATAGCATCTATCATTGTAAGGCATTTTTCATTTTTCAGTACACCTAGCCCACAGCTGTCAAGACTGTCATTCGATATATGGTTGATACTTTGGAAAGAATTATACACTCCTGAATCAGGAAATATGCTATCTTCAGAGATACTTCGTTTTAATTCATATAATGGTATTTTAAAATTTTCACCAAAACTTGAAAGGCTAAGTACACTTTGAGAACGATCATCGCGCATTAATGCATTAGGGGTCCTTTGTGCATGGTTATAGTGTGTCCAAAATTTTGATTGGTTTCTAAAATTTTCATCTTTTATTAAAGCATCTAAGCGACTGGAAATTTCATTACTATCTTTCTTTAATATTTTTACAGTCCTTCCTTTTAAAAAAATATCGTCTGTTTCTTTTACTACGTTGCATTCCCCAAAGAGCAACCTCCTTGTTCCAGCACCTAATAGTATGCCGTTCTGTCTGATTCTTCTTCCATTATGCTGATTAGTGAAGCTAAATGTCTAAAATGAAAGGATACATGATTCAGAAAATTATTAAGAAGCTTATTTTTAGAGCGAATTAAAATTTTGCTTAAATAAACGCGCATTATAACAAATACATGAATTAAAATAACCATATATATATATATATATATATATATATATATATATATATATATTATACTACGCGAATTTCGCAAAGTTGTTCGCTTCTCGTACCTCATAGGAAAAATTCCAAATACTTAACACAAAGGCAAACGCAGCAATTTTCGTGAAAAGGAAATTAATTATTTTTACGTTCATATGGGACAAATTTATAGATAAGAACAAAGCAGATTAGTAATTTCTATATTGACTTTTTTTTACAACTGTTTCGCAATACAGTATAATTCTTTCGGCATATTATTATTCTTCATCCTAATTTTTTATTTATTCATAATATAATATATTTCTGCATCAGTTAAAGAGTTATGCAGAACGCATATTATTAAATTACAATAAATGAAAGATAAAATATGTTAGAAGGAACTTTTTTTTTTATATATGAACTACGGTATGCAGGACTACAGCTAATTAATACAATACCATGTATTATATAAAAATAATAGAATGTAGGAAGTTATCATATATAATTCATCTTAAGAAAGTCGTATATCACAATTCCGTTATAATTTTTAATACAACATTGCTTGAAATAATGTTTGTCCATATTACGAAATTAGGAAAGGAAAAATGCAAAATTTAGGTTCCCCGAAAAGAAGAAGAAATTAAAATAGGACCATTTAAAAAAACATATCCTTAGACCGACCTTCTTATAATTTTCTTAAGTCGGTTATAGACGAAAATGTGCTAAACATGGACATTTTGGTATTTATTTGTAAGTATATAATTCTATGTAATAATTTCAATGTTAATTTTTTTTTTTTTTTTCATCACTTTTCCGGTTATGGAAATAACTATGAAAAGGTGATTTTTAATTAAATATCACGATGGGTAATTTCCCTAAGTGCTTCAATCGTTATGAAGAATGAAAATAATATATTTTTGATTATCCATATTTTTTAAGTAACATTTGCATAGGAAGGAGGGTTTATGAGTGATTTTATGTACATGACTTATCTTCAGTATTTGAAGATAAAATAGAAGTATTCCATTAATATATTTATTTGTTTTATTTTTATTTTTATTTCTATTTTGAAATTCTGTTTTGGGGGGAGCACACACAAATGTACAGATATTTATTATGCGTGCATTTGAATTTGGCGTTAGAATGTGAATAAATAATATTATTTTAATTAACAATATTGTTATTTTCGAAGTTTTAAAGTGGTCCATTAATGTTTTTTTATTATTCTGAAAATATTTTGCTTCATTATATTATTCTATTATTTCATATTTTAATAAATGCAAGTACCATATTTCGAATTTTCGAAAACATAAATCATACACAACAGGTGGATGCTTCATTTTAGGGGATATTTATGTATATAATCAAGAAAGAAAAAGGAACAATATAAACAAACACATCTAATACCTTTTCTATAATTTTAATTAATTTAATAATCTCTAAGTGAAGAAAATATGCAACAAAAGCACACACACACAAAAACAAATAGATCATCCCCTTTTATTAGAACCTTTGCCATCACTGGTCTAATATTATAATGGGCATGCTTTTTGTAAAGTATAATATATAAATAACAGTATAGAAGAATTTATACATTCATCTGTTTAATTGTCTTTCCTTAAAAGAAGAATCTTATTATAAGGATGAAGACGTGTAATATATTTACATTATCAATTTTTGCTCTTAAATTTAGTCAAGCATTTATACAACATTATGGTGTAGAGATGAAAACATTGTCAATAGCACATTGAGAATAGGACCAAACAGGCTATTAATGGGGTATACAATTCCAAATGTAAGAATGAAAGAAGGAAATTATTGTGATTATGAAAATAAAGAAATGATAAAAAAAAAATGCAATACTTCTTGTAAATATCACGAATTAAGATGGAGAATAGAATCCATATTTTATGGATGTTTACTTTGTAAAAATAAAATAAAATAAAAAGAATTTTATTATTACTTTTTTTAAAAGGTATAAATTATATATTCACAAATCCTTCTACATGTGCTTCTACATGCGCTTCTACACTAGTAATACGAAAGAGTTCTTACATTTTCAACGATAAAGTTATATTACATAAGGCAAAAAAATAATATAATTTTATCATAGTAGCGGGATGACATAAGAAGGGGCGTGGGCCCATGTAATGATTTTCTTTCTCTATTCTTTTTTTCTTTATAAGGAAGTTTTAAGACACCGTAAAAGTGTTATTTATAGTAGGTATTTTATTCATTACTATTTTTTCGAGGATGATTAATTTTGACTTAAGAAATGGTAGAATTCCTATGTATTCTAGTGATAATAATTCCTTAGTTAAACATCTAGTTCCGTTATAGGCATATATGCGAGTAGTACATACGTGCTTTTAGGTCGGAATTTTTAATCTAATAGGAGCTATGGACACACTCGAATGTTGTATTTTCACATTTACCCTTACTAATGTTTGAAAGACAAACATGTGGGTAATAATATGAAGAATAATTACGAAGAAACACAATTTTTACAGATTAGTAATATTCACTGTAATGGAAGTTATGTAAAAAGATAGTGTATGAATAATAAAAAAGTTTACACCAATTGTAAATTTAGACAGCACTTTTAGTATTTTATAAAAATGTACATAAAAATGGAATAAGACGTTTTTGGTTTTATCGACACAGTGATATATTAAACATAACAAGAGCTGTATTAAAATTTGATCATACTTTAAAAATGCTATCGCTTTACAGCCTTTTGAAAAAAAAAAGAAAAGTATTAATGTTTTATATGAAGAACTTTTTGTTAATTTTTTCAATTTTCATTTTTTTACATATTTTTACGCCAAAATATATTTTTATTCAATCGAATGACAATCTCTAATTTTAAAAAATTCTTTCATATAATTGAACAGAAAATTGTCTTTTAAAAAAATGGTTTCATTATCCTTTCATATTTTATGTTAAAATTTAACTAGAAAATATGTTAACAAAATTGTATACAGAATAAGAAGAATAGACAAATTCTTCCATTTTCCAAGAATATTAATATTTTTGATTGGGGTAAATTATAATTAACAAATAGTAAGACAAAACAATACAAACAGTAGAATAAATTAACTAAAAAACAATTAAGAGAAAAGTGACACCCCAATTTGGACATTTTTAATTATTCTTTTCTAAAATAAATGAAATAAAAGGGCAAAAATTGAAATTAAAGAAATTATAATTTTGTAATATTTTTCGAATGTAAGAATTTCTTTTTTTTTTTTTTCCTTTTTTTATATTATATAATCATGCAAATTTTTTCTGCAATTTGTTTTTATTTTTCATGCAGTGTTAAAAATTCTTATTTTATTCATGCAATTTAGTTTTAATTCTATTTTTCCCTTTTTACAAATTCTTCTTTTTGAATGTGTGAACATTTCAAAAAATTTTCAAAGAAACCATAGAAGGAACATGAAAATGTATTAATAAAATGTGCTTATTCAAACAACCATACAGGCTTTGAAAATGAGACAAACCTTAGATCAAAGGATTCACATCACTCGAAAATTTCTCTAATAAAATTTCATTACTATTATAAAAAAAAAAGCAATAGAGGATGGTAAAAAAGAAAAGTATACAAAAATAAATGATATATATCATACGACTTTAAAACTTTATTTTACTTGCCCCTTTACTAGCTTTTTCTGTATTAGCATAAACAAGAACTAATCTCATCGACTCATCACTAATTTTTTCTATTTTAAATAAACATTAAACGCTATATTCAAAACCGTACAAAATTAATATATTTTTCATTTGACTCCTGTTCATATGAAAAAGAGTAATTTTTTTTACATAATGAAAAATATTACATTCATATATAGTTGTCAAGAACAATTTTAAAAGGTCGCAAACAGAAATTAATATTGCGATAATAAGCATATAAAAAATTACGTTTTATCTTTATATAATATATTATTTTACTAATATCAGAATAGTTATAGAAAAATTAAGAGAACTGAAAAAAATCACTTTAAAAATGAGGACAGCAATTGCATATTGTTTTACTGGACAATTCTAAACTTGAATTTATAAAGGTAAAAATAAAATATTTTTAAAATACTGCATTACCCTATAATTTTATTATTACTCAGTATAATGCAATTTTCTCTTATTCTTTTAAGCTGAAAGCATGATGCGTTGATAGAACTTTAAATATACGATAAAAAAAAAAATAATAATAATTTACTGAAAAAAATGCATTAATTTATTTAAAATAGTTTTATATTTTAATGAATATCGGTTAAGAAATTATTATATATGAGAATAATGTTGTAATTTTGCGTGCCAGTCTACATAATATTTAGTTAAAATTCTTGTCCTCTTTCATTTTTTGTTAGCTGCCTTTTTTTGTTAGCTGCCTTTTTTTGTTAGCTGCCTTTTTTGTTAGCTGCCTTTTTTTTTTTCTTTCTTTATTTACTTGCCAAAATTATAGAAAAAAGAAAAAAAAAATTTTTTTTTCAATATAATATCTTATATTTTTATAAAAGATAATTCTAAAATATTATTTAAATAAATTTCTTAAAAAAAATATTCGAAATATTTTATAAAACTAATAATATTTGATTTTTTTTTTTTTTAATTGTAATTAGGATTTACAAAATAATTTATATTATTTTTTTTTTTTTTAAAAAAGACTAATTTTCTTTCATTCTTATTAAAAATTGTAACTTAGAGAATACCGGAAAAACGTATAAAGGAAGAGAAGATAACTATATATTTGAATTTCTTCCGAAGGTGTTTTCTTTCCGTTAAATTATAGCAATATAAATAACATCTTAACTTTGTAATTCTTTTTCCAAATGAGATTGTTACCTACCGTTTTATTTTTATCTGGATCCTTATATGTTTTGTCACCCAATTTTGATATAAGCTTCTATGCTTCCGCTGCGGTACTATAAAAAAGAAAAGAATTATAAATATAGAAAAATACGTGTAATGTATACGTAAAATGTGTATTGCATGAAATATTGTGAGCACAATTATCATCGCGTACATGTTGTCAAACACTTATGTGTGTTCATTTTTCCTTTTTTATATTTGTAACGTACTAATGATATTTTTTTTTTTTTTAAAAAATCGTGCTTTTTAGGAAACGGAAGTAGCGAAAGATGGTTATAAAGATCTTAAAAGTGGAGCATTTGGAGGAGAAAAAGTGAAAGAAGGAGGTTGGGATACAGATGAAGATACATCAGGCCTTTCTGGACAAAATTCTCTTAATCCATTAAAGGATGATGGAGTTAATGGTGTTGGACCAACATCAACCAATGGACCATATGCATTGAATACAGAAGTTAGTGAAGGAGCAAAAATAAAAGACTGGAACGAATGGATAAAGCAAGCTAAGAAAGATTTTTCAGGATACAAAGGTGCCATGCATACCCAAAGGTACGAATGGACCAAAGAGAAAGAAGATGAACTTCAAAAATTCTGTAAATACTTAGAAAAAAGATGGATGAGTTATACAGGAAACATCGATAGAGACTGCAAATCGGATTTCTTGCAATCCACACAAAACTGGAATGATAACCAATGGAATAAATGGGTGAAAAGTGAAGGAAAGCACCACATGAATAAGCAATTCCAGAAATGGTTAGACTATAATAAATACAAGTTACGTGACTGGACGAATGCTGAATGGAACAAATGGAAAGCAAATATTAAGGATCAACTTGATGATGAGGAGTGGAAAAAAAATGAGGCAGCTGGAAAAACAAAAGAATGGATCAAATGTACCGCTAAAATGGAAAAGGATTGTTTAAAGAAAACTAAAAAACACTGCAAAAATTGGGAAAAGAAGGCAAACAGCTCATTTAGAAAATGGGAAGGAGATTTTACAAAAAAATGGACATCCAACAAACAATGGAATTCATGGTGTAAAGAGTTAGAAGGACAAGTGTAAGAAGAAATATTTTTAGAGAAAAAAAAAAAGAAGAAGGAAATAATTATTTGAAGTTTTTGTCCTAATTAATTAGAAGATATTTTATTTTTTGTCTCAACAAAATATCTTTTCTTTGGAATTATTGTCAATAGTAGACGTACACTTTTTAGATTATACAACTGGAAAAAGAGAATTTGCGAAATTATATATTTCCGATATTAATCAAACAGAGGGATGATTGAAGATTTCAGTTTTTTTTTTTTTTTTTTTTGTTTTTGTAGAAATCTTTTATTAGTTCATCCACTTTAGTTTGTAGAGGAATAGTGGGAACATATTAAAAAATCTTAAAGTACGAAGAATAAGGAAAACTCCAATATAATGCGAAAATTTATTTGTATGTGCATAAAGCGAAAACAATACAATTTATAAAAATTTGCATCGCATATATCTTATTAGATCAATTTAGAATGTGCTTTTACATACCATATTTTAATATGTATATATATACATACATATATATATTGGGGTTTATATTAATGTGTATGTATATATTTTTTTCAATTGGTAAAAGCAACATCTTAAAAATAATTCTGAGTTTGTTCTTCATTTATATATAATGAACATATACTAAATTGAAATTTAGTTTAATGTTACATTATAAAGATTATTTCCTTAAATTTTTTTTTTTTTTTTTAACATAAATTATGTTACTATGCTATTATAGTACATTATATATAGCAGTGGTTTTATGAAAAGTAATTGACTTTTTTTTTTTTTTAAAAAACCATAAACATATTTGAGAGCTATATATATATATATATATATATATATATATATATATATATATATATAAAACAAGTATCGCTTTTATTAGAAAAGGAATCTAGGAAAAGTGTACTTTAAAACATATATTCGTTTCATTAACTATATTTATTATTTGTGTTATATGCGTAAAAAGGCATGAAAAAATTCCATGTCACAAGTTTTTATATTCCTAGTACATGGGAATGGCATGTAATAGTTTAATGGATTTGATGTCCAGTGATTTTATTATCTATTAATGCGTATGAGTATTGCATATATTATTTTATTTCCTTAGCCTTTTATTTGACTATTTGAAATGTGCTAGGAAAAAATACATTTGTATTGCATGGGCGAAAAATAACATACTATCTTCCCATTAGGCTATGTGTTTAAAAATGTGCGCGAGTGGCTATTCCTTTTTATATGTTATCGGATATGAATTTGGTCTACTAGTAGGGTATCATTATGTATCTATTTTGACATATTCTCTGTTGTAAGCATTTTTGTTCTGTATAAAGCAATATTCAGAATAATTTGGTTTTTCATTTAAGAATTAAAAATAGGGTGTTGTTTTTACTTTCTCCAATATATTTCTTTTTTTTTTTGACATTTTACTATTATCTTTATTGGAAAAATAAATATATTTTACATTTTTAGTCTAAATTGAATACCTACTTATTTAAAATGAGATAGTACATTTCGTAAATGAGGAGAAGAATTGAGCAGAAATATTTTGCAAATGTGCATTATGTGATAATTTTTTTTTTTTTAGAATTAATAAATGGGGCCGACTTCATACAGCATCTATATTTAGGCGTTATTTGAGCACTCTCTTTTTGTTCTTAAATCATTGAAGTTTTGCGTTATTCATGGTTTCTCAATTTTTTTTTTTTCTATAATGTATTATACTAAGATTTGAGTTACTCATACCCTATCGTAGTCCAAATTATACATTCGTTCCTAACTTATTGGACCCTTTCTAAAGTCAAGATAAACCAACATTTTTTGTTATTTGTGTTTTTAAAAAATTCACTTGGTTATAATTACGCATACTTTTTATATTCCGGGTTTACTAATTATTTATAATTCCTTTCATTATATTGACTGTAATTGACATTTCGATAACTAATTCCTTGCGTGAACCCGATTTTTTTACATTAATGAAATAGTCTACCTTGTGTCAGATGTCTAATTTACAGCACATGGCGGAATGAATATATTATGGTTCACACATGATGTATGAATGGGATGTTACCTTAATAAAATATATTGAAGGGCTGAATATTACTACAAATATAAATTCTTACATAACCGAAGGACATGCATTTTAATGAATATTTATCCATAATATTAGAAGTAGGATGAAAAAAAATAAAGAATCAATTATTTGATATATTTGTAAAGCTACATATGATAAATAGATGTATTAGTAGCACCATCTTTACTTTACTATTTTTTTTTTTTTATATAAATAGAAATAATTTTTACATAAAAGTACAAGTACATCCATTTACACAGTGCGACTATCACGTACAAGATGTATGTAAACATATATTGAAGAAAAAGAAGGTTGTTTATTTTTTCCTATTTTGTTTTTTGCTCATGTATTCATTAATGAACATAAAAAACATTATTAGGATAGCAAAATGTCTATGAACAATTCGTAGGCAATATTATACTTCCTGCTGATATTCCGACTACTTTATAATTTCACTCGGTGGATGCTTTTTCCACGACTTTTGTAAAATCATTTAACAGGAGTGCTAATTAATGCACCCCCTAAGTAGTAACGCCTATTTAGTAAAAAAAAAAACAAAAAAAAACAACTTATAAATACCAATTTATTACCTTATATAAAAATGCACTACCTTAACATTTTCACATATAAATACATGCACTACGTGGCTGTCTTTGTAATACTAGAACAGAATTTTTCTAATGCATGCATTTCTATATAAATATTCGACTTCATATTTATGAATTTTACCCTCAGTGATATGCAAATTAATGTAGAATTTTTTTTAAAAGCATAATTCGAATTATTTTTTTTATGCCACCAATAGAGTAAATAATAATCGCACTTGGTATTATAAAATATATATCCGGGCAATAATTCAAATACTGTTTTATATATATATATAAATATACTATTAAAATTAATTAATGAAGAAATGTTAAAAAAGAGAAAGTACATGCATATTATTTTTAT
>NC_011914.2:36599-39849 GCF_000006355.2 Plasmodium knowlesi strain H | reverse complement strand
TAAAAAAAAAAAAAAAAAAAAAAAAAAAAAAAAAAATGGTTTCGGTCTCTTAAGTTTTATTATTCATTTCTTTCTTTTTCTTTTTTCGAACGACTTTTTCTAAAAATGAAATATAGACACGGAAGAATAAAAACAGAATAAAGTATTTTATATAGTTAATAAAAATAATAAATGAAAGAAAAATAAATTATTATATAAATATAATTTGAAAAAAAATTCTATTATAAAATACCCACCATATAAAAAACTAAAAAAAGGAAGTCTATTAAATTGAAAGAAAAGAAAAAAAAAAAAAAATAAAATAGAAGCTTCCTTCATTCTGCACGACTCTTTTTATTATTTAACCCTATTTTAACTTTCATTAAAATAATAATATCTTTTTTGCATGTACGACAATATAATAATTCATAACTTTTTTCTTCTTTTTTTTTCAATTTTATTCTAGAAGAAGATACCGAAAAAAAAAAAAAAAAAAAAAATGCGTCTCTAAATATTTATTAAAAATACTATAATTTTTTTTTTTAAAAAAAAAAATAATTATAAATAAAAAAGAATAACTAAAAAAAAAAAATTATTTCTTTTATATTTATTGATAATTATGCCAAAATTTTTTACAAAACATTCTTTATTAAATATCTTATATTGTTTAGCATATTTTCTTATATTGAACTAATCTACTTATTATTAAGCCCACCAATTGACAAATTATAGATAGGAATATATTGAATAATATATTTTTCTTTCATAAGAAGAGGGTTCACTCATTCTAAATTATCGAATATCCAATAAATAAGTTAAAATATCACAATTTTATATTATCTCAAAATGAAAGGATTATACAAGATTTTATGTTTAAGCGGTTCCTTATATATTTTATCCAGCAGTTTTCTTTCATCTGGTGTTTCTGCGGCTGTAAGATAGAAAAAGAGAAAGGAATAATTATTCGTTAAGCATACTGAATCTGTGAATAATAATGATCGCCAGTCGTGGATAGTTTTAGAGCGAACAAGATGCATCTATGTACACAAGTATACATATACATAATATATCCATTTATGTCTATATATATTTTTTGTAAAAACCTTCATTCTCAGGCTACTAACAATGAGAAGATCTTTCGTGCACGTATCCCAGGGACTATACAGGAATTGGATGAAGAAGGAGTAAAAACCGTAGGCGAATGGAAAGTGAAAAATTGGTCAAAATTTATGGCATTAGTAGAGGAAGATTTTAAGGAATTCCTAGTTTATTTGAAAAATGAAAAAAATAGCTGGCTAGAAAAAAAAGGTGGAATGTGGGAAGAGTGGAAAGCAGAGATGGAAAAAAAATGGGATCACTATGACGAACATACCTTTAATAACTTATTGTCTCATGACACAGAATCTGCATTAACATGGAATGAAGATGAATGGACAAATTGGGTAAAGGAAAAAGGAAAATTGGCATTGAAGGAAGAATGGGAGAAATGGGTTCATGAACAATATATCTTTTACAAAGAAGGTATTAGTAATGATTGGAAGAATTGGAGCGATTTCAAAGAGAAAGAATATTCATCAATCCCATGGAATTGCTATGAAAGACATTACTGGAAACATTGGGAAGATAATGCAAAACCCTGGGAACCCTTATATGACATAAAGATGGAAAAGTTCAAAATATGGCAAAATAGAATTAAAAATGAAAAAGAACAATGGTCACAATGGGTACATGACAAACAAGCAAATCATATTGATGTAGAATGGGATAAATGGGAAAAATGGAAAACAGAAAATAGCAAGAATTTTAATGATTGGATGGAAACTTTTGTTAAAAAGTTTATAGACAATAAACAATGGAATGTGTGGGTGGAAGGAAAAAAGAACGGTGCTACAAATAATACTAGTAGCTAAATGTAGTAACTAATGAAATAGTAACTTTGTGAAGAATGTATGTGTTCTTGTATATACACCTATAGAACAAAATGAACACAAAGAAGTGGGAATGTCACTACTATTAAGGAGCTCAGAAGAAGAATAATCATGGTATATAAATGCAGATGTGGAAAAGAAAATGCATCAGAGGCAAAGCGTATTATAAAACTTTTCTTCCCATCTTTATTAATAAAATTAGTACAATTTTTTATTAAAGAATATATGGACCTAATTTTGTACTACTATATATAGTATGTGTGTTTTTTCATTTTTTCAAATAATGCCTTTTCTTATTTGTGTCGTTTGTTATTTGTTTGTTATTTGTTTGTTATTTGTACAAAATATAATTTTAGGCAAAATAAAATATCCATGATTTTTGCATTATAAAGTTCTATATGCTAGATATTCTTTGCAAATAATTCTGCTTATATGTCATTATAATGTGTTGTTCGTATGCATATTTTATAAGAATGCTTTTTTCTTTTTTTTCATCTTTTAAATTTTATTTTAAAACACAGACAAAAAGGTGCCATGCTTGGTTTTGATAAATTATTAAATAATGTGGTTTGTTATGAAAAATATATTATATGAAATTAGATAATTAGCAAAATATAGAATGCGGTGGTAGGATTCGTGTTCTCATGAAATTTATGGTTTATTTCCCAAATGAAGGTAAGAAAAAATAGTTCAACAAAAACTGCACTATGGAACCTTTTTTTTTATATATAAGATTTGTTTCTTACTTATATATGCTGTTCTAATTTATTTATTTTTTTTATATCATTGTAATTTTATTTACAATATTTGCATATTGAATAGTATTCAAATGGGGGAGGTTCTTTTACCTTACCCGGTTATATGTCAGATGGAAGAAAAGTGTAGTTTATTCACAGGGGGGTGAATTCTTACTTTTCACCCCTTACGGGTTGCATTAGGCACTTTTATATTTTTCACATTATCCTATTTCAATCAATTTGATTATAAGTATGTGAGGCTTTATAAGATGAGTTTCCTTTTTTTTTTTTTTTTTTTACGGGTCTTATATAATTTGGCGTTGTCCAATTGTTTTGGATGTTTTTCTTTTTTTCCATTTTATTCTTAATAATACTACTACCCTTTTGGGTATAATTAATAAGTGCTTCATATTTTAACATACGTATTGATGCTCTTTTCGTATTAAAGGGGGAAAACAGGTCCATTTGAATTGTTGCTAATTCTGACGTTGAATTAATTATATTTATTGCCTCCACATGATTATCTACGTGTGTTGCATGGAAAAAAGGAATAACCTTACCTTCTTTTTGTATGTTCTTTATCAAAAAAAAAAAAAAAAAAAAAAT